>NC_051155.1:260348199-260386836 GCF_013339745.2 Dermacentor silvarum
TTCCTGGCGAACGAACTTCTGTTTAGCACTAAAGCTGTTCTGGATTTTCTGAGCGATGTTGTACTGCATGTTATTTGTCCAATAGTTTCGTAGCGCGTCCTCTCTTCAGAGAGATCCCCGCAGGGGCGTCTGCGCAAGCAGGCGTTTGGTGAGTTGCGCCACCACGTACCCGAGCACATGAGGGTTGGACCCTCCCGCGTGTAGCCGTGCGCGGCTGAGCCGTGTCTGGGGAAAGGGGGATCCTGGGGGTTGAGCCGATGACGGGTGTTCGGACCTTTATGGCCCCCCGGCAGAGGCAACACACCCCTTTGGCCTCGGCGTCACATAGACGGCACCCCCGGACTGACCCACCCGGGGGAAATCGGTAGTTGCCTTTTCCTATCCTCCTCTTCAATCTTTTTCTTTTTCTCTCACTTTGAATCTTTCCTGTCTCCTTCATACTTCTTATATTCTGATTTTCCAGGCAGCTAGGGTTAACCTTGTGTGAGATAGCCAACCTTGGTTATATCATATTTGGTTATAGTGGTTGTGTACAGCTGGCGTTGGCAGGTCTTGTTCATAACAACCCTGTCGCGTCCCCTTGTTGGGTTCAGCGGTGGGCGGCTGGCACCGCTGCCGAAGTCACTTTAATTTGTATGGCTTTCTCACACCCCAAATTCCCTGATCGCCCTCTCATAAAAAGAGGGCGCACCGATGAATCCTTCAACTTCTTCACAAAGGCCACCGAAATTTTTCCACGTTTCCACGTGATTCACTGCGAAAACACCGACAAAAAAGCGACAAACATTTCACCCTTCTTAGTGTCAAAATGTCTCACGGAGGTCATTGGAAGTGGCTACAAAGCCACCAAGATGGCAAGTGGTGACCTTCTGATTGAGGTAAAAGACAAAATGCAGTATGAGAAACTCACAAACCTGGTGGCATTTGGCGATAAAACCATATCTGTCAGCGCACACCGAACAATGAACACCGTCAAGGGTGTGGTTTCAGATAACGACCTCATGGATTTGACTGACGAATAACTCCTGAATGGATGGAAAGAAGAAAACGTTATAAATGTACAACGCATAAAAATCAGGCGCGACAACAAAGAACTACCAACCAAACACATAGTACTTACTTTTGGCTCTAGCACACTCCCAGATACAATAGAAACAGGCTACCTTAAACTGCGTGTAAGACCTTACATTCCAAATCCACGACGTTGCTACAAGTGTCAGAGGTTTGGCCATGCCTCTCAACGCTGCCGAGGACAACAAACTTGTGCGAAATGCGCTGCCAAAGATCACTCTGCTGATGAATGTACTGCTGAGGCCCATTGCGCAAACTGCGATGGCAGCCACCCTGCATATTCCAGATCTTGCGCAGCCTGGAAGAAAGAAAAAGAGATAATTACGATCAAACTCAAAGAGAATATCACTTTCCGGGAAGCACGACAGCGTCTTTCGCCTTCATTTTCAACGAAAACTTCTTTTGCCGAAGTGGTGCAACAGGGGGCAGCATCACGACGGACCCCGGCGGTCGCCCAAGGTACGCGTAGCGTACTGAGGCGACTGCCACCCGCCCCCATGGTGGGAGCAGCTGAGGCTGCCCTGCCGTTCTCGAAATCGGCCACACCAGAGGCCTCCACTAGCGCTGGCAGCAGCCATCGCAGCTCAGAGGCTAAGGAGGACCCATCGGCGTCCGGGCTGGTGAGGTCACAGCCTTCGTCCCTCGAGGCGAAGGCTACACGACGTACACATCGCTCGTTAGAGCGAGTGTCCAGCGCTTCGGAAGAGGCTATGGACACTACTCCAAGCAAGGTGGTGCAGTCAGCACCAAAAGAGCGGCCAAATTCTTTGGACCGCTCTAGAAAAGACAGAACCAAAATTACAGGGCCGCAAACGGCTCTGTAGGCTAAAACACGTTCTTCTTCGTACACACAGCACCAATTTACCTTCACTATGGACGCGCAAATTATTCAGTGGAACGTCAGAGGCCTTCTTAGGAACCTCGACGATATCCAAGAACTCCTTTACCAACACAATCCAAAAGTGCTGTGTGTACAGGAAACACACTTAAAATCAAAACATACAAACTTTCTCCGACAGTATGTTACGTTTCGTAAAGATCGCAATGATGCTCTCGCATCATCAGGCGGTGTTGCCATCATAATACAAAAAAGCATAGCATGCCAACGTTTGCAGCTACAAACGCCCCTTGAAGCAGTGGCAGTTCGACTTGTTCTTCTAAACAAACTCATCACCATTTGCTCGCTTTACATACCCCCACATTACCACTTACACAAACATGAATTTCAGTCCTTTATAGACGAATTGCCAGAACCTTATCTTGTTCTTGGCGATTTCAATGCGCACAGCAGTCTGTGGGGCGACTCTCGTATCGATGCACGAGGTCGTCTTGTTGAACAATTTCTTTTCTGGTCTGGTGCGTGCCTCCTGAATAAAAAGGAACCTACATTTTACTGTATTGCAAACAGAACATTTTCTTCTATTGATCTGAGCATAGCTTCCGCGTCTCTATTTTCTGAACTTAAATGGGAAGTTACCAAAAATCCTTACGGGAGCGATCACTTCCCAATACTACTGAGAACAACCAAAGAAAATGAGTCCTCACCACAAGCCCTTCGATGGAAGGTTGATACAGCCGATTGGGAGAAATTTCGAACTCTTACTAGTAGTATCTCCTGGGCTGACATGTCTTCGTTAGGAATTGATGCTGCTGTGGAGTATTTCACTACCTTTATAATTGATGCCGCTTCTAAATGCATATCCCAAATGAGTAGTGTGGCATGCAAACGCCGTGTCCCATGGTGGAACGACGAATGTAGGAGCGCTCGTAGTTAACAGAACAAAGTGTGGGGGCTGCTACGTGAGTATCCTACTGGAGAGAATCTTGTCAATTTGAAGAAGGTGAAGTCCCAAGGCAGGAGAACGCGCCGACAGGCCAGAAGAGAGAGCTGGCAGAAGTTTTTATCAGGTATAAACTCGTATACAGATGAATCCGAAGTCTGGAACAGGGTAAATAAGGTAAGAGGACGACAAACATGTTCACTCCCTTTGGTAAGCACACAGGGCGACAGCTTGGAAAACCAAGCGAACTTCCTGGGCGCACATTTTGAACATGTGTCCAGCTCATCGCACTACTCGGAAACATTTAAACGATACAAAGCCAGAATAGAAGGACAGAAGCTGGAACGAAAATGCAAAAAACACGAGGCATATAACGAACCATTTAAATTAGCTGAGCTACAGGCATCACTAAGCTGCTGCAATAATTCTGCACCAGGTGCTGACCGTGTCATATAGGAAATGCTGAAGCACCTTCCCCATGAAACACAGAAAACCCTCCTTTCCCTCTACAACGCTGTATGGTCTTCCGGCGAGATACCGTCTGCCTGGAAAGAGGCCATTATAATTCCTATCCTGAAACAGGGCAAGGATCCATCGTCTGTTTCGAGTTACCGGCCTATAGCACTAACTAGCTGTCTCTGCAAAGTCTTCGAACAAATGATAAACCGCCGCCTACTACATTTCCTAGAATCAAACAAACTGCTTGACCCATACCAGTGCGGTTTTCGCGAGGGTCGATCCACCACTGACCATTTGATACGTATTGAGGCGCAGAAACGCGAAGCTTTTATTCACAAACAGTTATTTCTGTCTGTATTTCTAGACATGGAAAAGGCCTACGACACCACATGGCGGTTTGGAATACTGAGAGACCTTTCCCACTTTGGTATACGTGGTAATATGTTAAATGTGATTGAGAGTTATCTGCTGAATCGCACATTCCGTGTGCGAGTTGGCAATGTGTTATCACGACCTTTTCTGCAGGAAACTGGTGTACCCCAGGGAGGTGTGCTCAGCTGCACACTCTTTATCGTTAAAATGAACACGATCCGTGCTTCGTTACCACCCGCTATTTTTTATTCCATCTATGTGGACGATATACAAATAGGGTTCAAGTCCTGTAACCTCGCAGTTTGCGAGAGACAAGTACAGCAGGGGTTGAACAAAGTGTCTAAGTGGGCAGACGAAAACGGGTTCAAAGTAAACCCCCACAAAAGTTCTTGTGTTCTTTTCACTAGGAAGAGCGGTCTCGTTGCAGATCCTACTATCGAAATGTATGGACAACAAATACCTATGAACAAAGAACACAAGTTTTTAGGCATCATACTTGACTCTAAGCTTACTTTCACCCACCACATAAAACATCTCAAGGCGAAATGCCTGAAAACAATGAACTTACTGAAACTTTTATCTCGCACATCCTGGGGCAGCGACAGGAAGTGTCTAATGAATCTTTACAAGAGTCTCATTCGGTCGCGATTGGACTATGGTGCCGTAGTATACCACTCTGCCGCCCCGAGGGCTCTAAAAATGCTAGATCCTGTCCACCACCTAGGCATCCGCCTGGCCACTGGCGCATTCAGAACAAGCCCCGTCGAAAGCTTATACGTAGAATCCAATGAGTGGTCACTCCATCTCCAGAGAACATACATCAGCTTCACCTATTTTCACAAAGTGCACTCCGATTGGCAACATCCTTGTTCTGTAACCATTAATGATTTGAAGTGTGCAACGCTTTTCTATAATCGACCCTCTGTGAGGCGGCCTTTCTCACTGCGTGTAAGAGAACTCAGCGAAGAGATGGATGTCCCACTTCCAGAACATAGCCTAATGCCTCCAGCTAAGATGTCACCGCCCTGGGAGTGGCAGGTGATAGAGTGTGATCTATCCTTTGTAGAGGTTACAAAGCACGCACCCGAGCTCGAAATTGCAATGCATTTCCGCGAACTTCAATCGAAGTACTCGTGCTCGGAATTCTACACCGACGCATCCAAGTCCCATGCTGGCGTATCTTATGCGGCTGTTGGCCCCTCTTTTTCTAAATCTGACGTATTGAACCCCCTAACAAGTATCTTCACAGCAGAAGCCTACGCAGTACTTTCTGCAGTGAAACATATAGACAAATTGAAACTACAAAAGGCAATAATATTCACAGACTCGTTGAGTCTTGTAAAAGCTCTAACATCTTTACAAAAGCATAAGAACCCTATTTTTCTTGAGCTTTACTCACTCTTGTGTGACATTTACCAATCTCATAGACATGTAATAATATGCTGGGTGCCTGGTCATAGAGGCATCGAGGGCAATGTGCTAGCAGACCAGTTGGCCACATCAACTACATCGCAAGCTATTAATCCTGCCGCTACTATTCCCTCCACAGATCTGAAGCCTTTCCTACGAAACAAACTGCGAAGCCACTGGCAACGCTTGTGGGACGCCGAAGCAAATAGCTCCACTTGATTAAGCCACAGGTAGGGTTCTGGCCCTGTACAACTAAAACACGACGAACTGATGTCCTATTCTGTCGTCTCAGAATAGGACACACATATGGTACTCACAGTTTTCTATTGAATGGTAATGATCCTCCTACCTGTGGTAGATGTGGCGAGAGGCTCACCGTCCTCCACGTCCTCTTGGAGTGTCGGGAAGCTGAAAGAGAAAGAAAGAAACATTTTCCGCTAGCATATCGCTATTGTGTCCCTCTCCATCCCGCTATGTTTCTCGGTAAAGAACCGCTTTTTAGCACCAATGCAGTCCTCGCATTCTTGAAAGATGTTGTGCTACATGTTATTAGCCCAATAAGTTGATAGCACATCCGCTCTCCAGAGGATGTTGCTGTGATAGTTCTTTTCTTTTTATAGCACATACCTCCAGGCCCTTGTGATTCAAGGGCTCTGTTTAGGCACTTGTGCTTCTGGCCAAGTCCAGCATCGTTATTATTTTGTAAGTCGTATCATTCCTTCGCAATGCATTGTTCATGTCCATAGTACACATAATCAGTCATTGCCATAATCTTATTACGTATATATTTTACGCACTTTACAGCGACTGTTTTTAGGCCCCTTTACAGCCATGTCACATCTAGTGTTCATATAGTTCACCATTCATGTACCACTATCAAACTACTACCATCGTCTTGGCGCTCTTTGGCCACATCTGGCCCTTGCGCCAATAAACCACAATAATAATCATCATCATCTTCAGAGAGATGTCGCCGCGACAGTAGTTTTGCATAGCACGCGCCTCCAGGCCCTTACGTTTTCAAAGGGTCTGTCAAGGCAGTAGTGCTTTTTAAAAAGATTTGTCTGTGATATATTTTCGCCTATCGTCATTATCTTGCAATTTGTTCTTTCGTGATCATAGTGCACCTCATTAGCCATTGCCATAATTTTATTACTTATACATTTTACGCATTTTACAGCGATTGTTTTTAGGCCCTTTTACAGCCACGACACATCTACCTTTCGCAATTCATTGCTCCATTGTCAACTCATGAACACTGGCCTGGCGCTCTTTGGCCATATCTGGCCCTTGCGCCATTAAACACCATACATCATCATTACTATGTTGTGTGTGTGTAACCTGTTTTAATTCGCGCTAAAGCATAATCAGGTGACTGTCGGTAAGTGCGACACTGTTTTCGTACGATTGACATCAAGTGAATCGATATTCATAGTAGGTGGTGTTTTGAAATGGCGTGCATCGGTTCCCTCTTGCTTTTATTAACCAACCCATGATTGCCCAAAGAATAACCACTTACCCCTCTTGATACGTGCGTATTTCATGCTGTGAATAACAAAGGCGCCATCATTTCTGCAGTGGGTGAAGTGAAGGCCCGATGGAAGAATCTAAGAGATTCTTTCCGTCGGGTCTTTAAAGCGCGCAATCCCATACCGAAGAGTGGTGCTGGGGCCGAAGACGGCGAGATCGACGATTCGGCCAAGACTTGGCTGTTCTACGACCGCCTGCTGTTTCTCAAGAACACCATTGTCGGCCGGCCGTGAGTACCGCTTTCACGGCATTGAGCATGAATGCTGCAATGTATGGCATGCAATTTAAGAGTCTGTATGCATCCATATTCACATTTGTCGTAATCGATATCGAGTAAAAAGAAAACTTCTAGTTCCCGTTTCATTTCGGCCTCGGTGGTATGTATGTTATGTGCTTACCAGCCGCGCGAATGTGTTGCTCCCGTGCTGTATCGCAAAAGCAAACATGTTACATCATGTGTGCATGGGAAGTACGAGTTTGAAAAAAAAATCCCGCCTGTTCTTGACATTTCTTGTCCCACTCTTAATTTTTTTTGTTTTGCAATGAAACCGTTAATTTGGCCACATATTCTGTCATTTGCTTTCCATTTGGCATGAAACGCAAATACTTTTGCTGTAAGCTGAATATGTAACATTTGTGTGCAACTGCATACTGTATGAAAATTGTGCCCTGACAGAGCGAGCAGAATCACACAAATTCTTTATGTGGGCACATGTACAGGTGCAAAATAATGTCTTCGAGGCACATGCAATTTGTGTGCATTCAGTAGCAGCACCACAACTTTGTCCAAGCATCCATTATAGTCGATTTCATTGCCAAAGAAGTCGGCCGCCATTGATAGCAGTCACAATGTTGAATATAACTGTACCGAGAGTACAGTGGCACTCTTGGCACAAATTAATATGTATGCGGGTGTTTGCAGTTGCTCAGTGACAGAAGAAAGTAACAGTTATAAGGCATAATGTAATATAAAAAACTGGTGGAACATGTGGCTTTCACTATGTGCACTAGACCTTGCATAATAGTTTGCTAATCGTTTACACCTTTAGCATGAATCGTGGATGAATGCATCAAATTTTGCTTTTATGGGCAAAAAAAAATGCAACATAAGACATTAGCTGCACAACAAAAGCAAGAAAAGAAGGCAAGTTTGTTTGTGCATCGAAGAGTGCTCTAGAAGTGCGCCTTCCTGTTCTGTGTTTGTCATCTGCATTATACCTCACAGCTGTAACTTGTTGCTTCCCTTTTATTTGCCTGGGCAGTAACTGTCCAGAGGCTGCAACTGCAGACTGATCAGACTGATTGTCAGGCTTGAGTTTACTAATTCTGTCCGTTCCAAGCGCAGAACTCTTTTAGACATGTTTTCACTTCATCTGGTAACCACATCTGTTTATTAGTATTCTTAGAATCTTGTGTGCTTTAGTGTAGGCTCCCATTTCTTTTTAGATATTAATGTGCAGGTAATTTTACCTCCATGCGGCAAAACTCCAGCAATCTTACTGTTGGTATATTTTCTGCTAAGTGCTCTCATCTCGCTGCTTCTTTTCTCTGCAGAACCTCTGGAAACCTTGAACAGTTGCCTACCGAAGATAGTTCCAGCACCGACCAAGAGGCCACTCCTGGAGTTACGGCGGAAAGCGTCTTTGCAGAGATGATGACAGAAACAAGCTCATCGTCAGAGCTTGAGGCAGATGAACTGAACAAAGAGGCTAGCACGAGCTCGAGAGTAGGCGCAAATGGAAAACGTAGCATGCCTAGGAAAATTAGTCAGCCCGAGGGCAGTGCCCGAAAGCGCAGGAAACCATACGAAAATGAAATTGATTCACTAGCATCAATAGTCACAAAAAAACCTGATGAGGCCGAATGTTTTGGGCAAATTATAGCGTGTAAGTTGAGGCGATGCCCAGGACGTCTGCGTGAAGCCATGGAGCTAGACCTTCTAACAACAGCATCCAAATATCTTCACGAAAGGATTTCAGATGATTAAGCTGACACGCGATGACTGCAGAATCTTTAAAGGCCAACTGGAAGACAATAAAAATTTACTTTGACTAAACATATTATAAATTAGTAGTATATACTACTGCAGAGTGTGTAACTGCTCAGTTTTTTATAGCAGCCTTTAAACAGCAGTTAAGCAGATGCACCTGGCGGTGTCGCCATGGTGCAAGTCCCAGCACACCGCATCTGAAATAGAACTTGTAAGGATTTCCTCGCGTTGAGGCACTTGGCGCGCTCTAATGCAATTTGCTATATGAACACTCCGTGCAATCTTTCGCTGTCGTCAGTAATTAATACAGATTTTTTTATTTTAATGCATTTAATGCAAGATAGTACAGTAAACAAAATTCAGTCCGTACTCAGTACGTACTCCCGAAGAAGCGGCGATTCGAGAAGCGAGTCTTGCCGCTGAATGAGAGTGGCAGCGACGAGCAGATCCAGAATACGCGGCCAGGGAAAGGGAGAACAAGAGACAGTGGCGACAAGATACCAAGTCATAATTGCTACAGCCAAGAAAACGCCCTCAAATCGGCCAGCTTCGCTGTGTCTTATGCTTTGCACGGCAGAGTGCAAGCTTTCGCCTTTTTTTTTCAGTTTCAGTGTCAAAAACTGATATTTTAGCTTGCTTTTCATGATGCTTTCGCTCGTATTTCAAACATCAAATATTGCAGGGGTCTCCTTACGTAACTGGAATTTTACTAGGAATATTGCGCGGCCCAAAAGTTTCCTTCCAGTTGGCCTTTAATATATTGTCGCGATACACAAAGCTCAGGAGCTTTATTATAGAAGCACCGCGCCGTACTCTGGAGAAGAAACTAGAGAGGCGCCAACATCAAGAATCTCTTCTTTTCTTGATGCCTTCCAAAATCTCAAGCAGCCCGGTCGTCGTCTTTGTCGGCGCCAGGGCGCACTTGTGCACGAATACTGACGCGGCATTACCCTCCGTCCAGAGCGAGCGTCGTCCTGATGCTGATCAAATCGTGGCAGAAAGACTCGTAGTTGATAGCTTGGCGGTGTCCACTTCACTCGGAATGATATGGCTTCATGCGCACTACGTGCACTACCTCAGACACCTGTTGACGGCGTTTCGAGCAGCATGAACCGTCACCAACCACCTCGTAGGTCATGTCGCTGATACGGCGTAGAACCTTGTATGGTCCGAAGTACCGGCGTAGAAGTTTCTCTGAGAGCCCTCGGCGTCGGACGAGAGACCAAATCCACACTCTTTCCCCGGGCGTATAAGCGGCAAATTGGTGGCGGAGATTGTAGCGTCGTGCGTCGTGTTCTTGCTGACTAGTTATCCTGACGCAGGCGAGCTGTTGTGCTTCCTCGGCGCGTTCAGTGAAATCTGCGGCATCTGCATCTGAACCATTGCAGTCATGAGGCAGCATAGCGTCAAGCATTGTAGTGACTTCTCGACCATGAACCAGAGCGAACGGCATCATTTTCGTTGTTTCTTGGCGTGCTGTATTGTATGCGAATGTGACGTGTGGTAAGATTGTGTCCCAGTACTGTGCTCCACATCGACATACATGCAAAGCATGTCTGCGATAGTCTTGTTGAGGCGCTCGGTAAGCCCATTTGTTTGTGGATAATAGGCCGTCGTCTTCCTATGGGCTGTGCCACTCAGCGTGAGCACAATGCGCAGAAGCTCAGCTGTGAATGCGGCTCCTTTGTCGGTTATGATGATCGCTGGAGCACCGTGTCTGAGGACAATGTTCTCGATAAAGAATCGTGCTGCTTCAGCTGCCATGCCACTCGGAATTGCCTTGGTTTCCGCATATCGGGATAGTCCGTCGCGACTATGACCCATCTGTTGCCGCTGTCAGATAGTGGAAAGGGGCCCAGGAGGTCTATGCCAATTTGAGCAAACGGCATTTCCGGTACCGTAACGGGGTGCAATAGCCCAGCGGGTTTAGTCGGTGATGCTTTGCGTCGCTGACACCCAAGGCAAGTCCTCACGTAGTGCTTCACCTCTTCTGCGAGCCTAGGCCAGTAGTAGCTTTGTTTGATTCGTGCTAGTGTTCGCGTGTAACCAAGGTGGCCCGAGGTGGCTTCGTCGTCGCAGGCTTGCAAAATTTCATGGCGGAGAACTTCGGGAACTACTAGCAGATGGCTCTTCCCTGTTGGCGAGAAGTTCTTCCTATAGAGAACGCCATCGCGCAAACAGAATGAAGGTAGACTCCGTGAAAATAATCTCGACACCTTCGTAGCTCGCCCTTCCAAGAACTCGATCAAGGTGTTGAGCTCTCGGTCGGCTTACTGTTGCCGAAAGATGGCGGCCGCATCAACAATCCCTAAAAAGCCTACTCTAGCAGCCGCTTTAGATGTTCTTGGAAAGTGGCAGAAAAACAACACATCGTCGAGGTACACCAAGCATGTCTTCCACTTCATACCGGATAAGACATTATCCATGAGCCTTTGAAATGTGGCTGGGGCCGAGCATAAGCCGAAAGGCAGAACCTTGAAGTCATAAAGCCCATCAGGCGTCACGAATGCAGTCTTCTCTCGAGCACTCTCATCTACCTCTATTTGCCAGTATCCACTTTTTAAGGTCCTTATTATACGTGAAACACTGAACAGAGTCCGCGTCATCGGCCTCCGTGTCAATGTCGTCAGGTTCGTGTGGTAGCATTGCATTGAGCATCGTCCTTACTTCGCGTCCGTGGACAAGGCTTAATGGAGTCATCCGTGCAGTTTCTTGTTTAGCCGTGTTGTAAGCAAAAGTGATAAGGGAAGAATCGTCCCAATCTTTGTGCTCTATATTCACGTACATGGAAAGCATGTCGAGTGTTTTGCTCAGTCCGTTATTGTTTATGGATGGTGGGCTGTTGTCTTTCAATGAGTTGTGCCACTGAGCATCAGGACATTATCTAAAAGCATGGCTGTGAATGTGGTGCCTTGGTCTGTTACGAGAATGGTTGGTGCGCCATGTCTCAGCACCAACATTCTCTATGCAATTGTACATATTTCTTGATCATAATAATAAATTTAAGTACTTTACTGCACTGGTTGTCTTTCCATGAATGCGAACTACTTCAATGAAGCAGTTTCCTCATGTTTATATTAACCACACTTTTGCACAAATGAGTGCAATTGATATCAATCTTTATTTCATCTCCACAGAAGAAAAAGGATAGTCACGTAAAGTTGCTTAGGAACAGATTGACAAAGCAGTTTCCCTATGTACAGTTCAATGAACTATGTGGTAAGAGCAAAACATAGTCAAAGATGTCCACAGCATCTACTGCTTACACATATGGCATACATAACAGAGAGGAAAAAACACAACAGGAGAACAAACACAAAGCATGTGTACAAATGTGAAAGAAACAGTGGCAGTCTCATTCTCGGATTGCAATACAAAAGGAAAAGTGCAGCAGCTGCTGCATTTCGATAGGCTTCAAATGCAAAAACGCCTGTAAACAGTGCACTGGGTGCACTTTAAAGAATGTCAGGTGTTTAAAATTATTCTACAGTTCCTAGCTACGACGTGCCTGACAATGACATAGTGGTTTCAGCATGTTAAACCCCAGAATTAAAAAAAAGGAAGAGCGCAGTCACAACGTCTTCTTGTGCTGTCATAACAAATAATTCCCTTGTTTTTATACACCGATTACAACCACCCAATTCATGGCCAATCCCCCCTGTGGGTGTGCGCCACAACCACTCAACAACAAGAGAGAACAGAGTCTATACTACCCAAGGTCCAGTTGTATATAAACTGTGTGACAAGCATGTCGGGCAGGAAAAAGGCAGCATATCAAGTTCACTTCATTTCCTAGGTACAAACAACTATACATGATCTGATTAGGTAGATAAAATGTACAGCAATAGGCCAATAAAAGAATCAAAAAGAGAGACGGAGGGGATGCATAAAGGAAACTTGTGCACGAACTTGCACAAATGCCAGGGCTACTAGAAACTGCATAAAAATAAAGCACATGGTTAGCGTTTCATGATTTAGACCAGTAAAATGAAATGAAGAAATAGGCACTCAGTGGCAAAAATATCACTCAATTCCTGGCTGGTTCCACTGCCACGGTACCTGTCCTTCATTGAAAAAGAAATCAATAAAGACAGAGCGCACAACAGCTGCGCTTTGCGAGCTCTTTCGCGCCCTTGTGCCTTGTATCGGAAGCATCCCAGTGGCTGCGTTGTTTTGCCTCCAGACTCCTTCACGAAGATTCCCAAAGGTGTCCTCAGAGTCAGCATACCCAGGAGGGCAGTAGTGATCGCCTCCGTTGCATTCAAGGCACAAGAAATTGTGCAGCACGCATGTGGCCTTAATTACACTGTCAACGTTTTTTGGACTCAGATCTATCGTCTTTTGATAGATGCGCCACCTTGAGGCAAGAATGCCAAAAGCATTTTCCACGCACCTTCTGAAAAAGAAAGGGCGTTTATTAAAGAAAGAGACAATTGGATGTTCAGCATGTGTAGGGCTTCAATAATAGGCATGCGTAACAGAAATGTCAGAGTATTGAAATCGCTGATGTAAATAGGACTTGTAGCTTCTTTACAGACTACGGCTGGTCATTTCCACTCATATAAACCATTAATGAAATGTTTTTGATACCATAACAGCATATGGTAGACGTGTATTTCTAGTGCCATATAATTCGGCTAACAGCACCACTGTGCTTCTAGAAAGCCAAGTTCCTTCTTGCACTGTATAATAGAAGGTTTACTGGTGTACAGATAACTTGCTAAGATGTTAAAGATTTCTGTCCTTTTAAGTTTAGCTTCACTGCATTTCTTGCAGCTTTAGAATAATTCAAAGCATACTGCAGCAGAATAGATTAGCGAGAGAGAAGGAAGGATAGGTAGAATTGTCCCCAAACGCACGTCCGGTTTGCTACCTTGTACTGGGAGCAAACACCTTGGAGCACGAACTTGGCATCAAAAAAAAAAAAAAAACTGAATCTGTACATTCACCACAGTACTCGTACTAGTGTGTGTGCCTAGATTTTGTACTAACACAATTTTTACAAAAATATAAAAATTCATTGGCCAGGTTGCTGCTTGAGACATATATTGAAAATAAAAGTACTTTTTGTGCAAGAATGGCTTAGCTTCTCAGAATTGTTGCTATGATTCAGGATTTTAGTTTGACTCTCTTGCTTTTGCACATGGTGCTACAAAAGACATGAAGCTACAAAAGACATCCAGTAAGGGCCCTTAAAAAGTTGGCAACAGAAAAAGAATGTGTTCTGCTCGGAGGATCATACCAGGGGCAAACATTTCTCCATGGTGGTCGTCATCTGAGCTAACTAGAAAGCGTGCCAATCACAGTGACAGGGACAATTAACATCTCAAATCACATGGATACTACTTGTGACAAATATGGCAAATAAGTTCTGTTAAGTTAGCAAAGTTAAGTAAAGCTTATGAAAGGAAAAAATCGTCGTCATTTTGAGAAATGAAGTCGACAAGAGTAGCGATGGGGGCTTGTTGGCGGTTCATGAGGAACACTTTTGTGTTGTCATTTTTACTTGTGCCTTCTTGTGTCCATGTTACATTTAGCGCTGCCTCAAAAGTGTTCCTTTTTCTGTTCCACACAGTACCCCTTTTATTTGGTGCTTCTTTTCTTTTGCACTCATTAATTAGGTCAAGTATGCACCAACTAGGAGCTAAGTAAGTCCTTTTAAAAGGGCTTGCTGAGGGTCTAGTTGGTGTTTACATATTTAGTGAGCGCAAGAAACAGACAGCAACAAAGTCTCCAGTACAGTCCTGTGTCTATCGTTTTTCATGCTGCGTTTGCTTGCACTCACTAAATGTGCCGTTTCATGAGGTTTCCTCCACCTTGCAGAATTAGAACTTTACCACAAATATGTGTTCTGTTGGCTTGTAGGTAATCTAGCAATTTCATAACCATCAGAAATTCACAGGTAAAACAATAACTGAATACACACGTCCAATGCTACTTGCCCATGATGTGCAAAGCAGTACCTACCTTGCACGGCTAAGACGATAGTTGAACACTATGTCCTTTGGCTCGGTCCGGCTGCCTGGCAAAGGTCTCATGAAATCAGGCCGCAGCTGAAAGGCCTCATCCCCAATGAAGACATGAGGGGAACTTTTGGAAGATGCTGGCAGTTGAGCAGCCCTTGGAAAGCCCAGTTCGCCCTTTTCCAGCCGCTTTCCAATGGCGGAGTCCTTGAATATGCCTCCATCACTCAGTCTCCCAGGGGCGCCAACATCTATGAGCCTAAAGAGGTACTGGCTGTCCACAACGGCCATCAGGACAACCGAGTAAGTTCTCTGCAAATAAAATCAAAAGCAAGATAGAAATTGCTTTACGCAACATGCTGAAAAGGAAAATTGCAAGCTATAAAAATGAGGTTGTGTACAGCAACCTGCAAGCTCTTGAACTGGCAAAAAATAATGCGCTTCCGTGTGCAGTACACTTATTACCTTATAGTTGAAGTACAAGCTTCCCGACTTATTCGGGCACTTGATCTGTACATGTTTTCCATCCACTGCCCCAAGGCAGTTGGGAAATTGCCAGCGTTGCCAGAAACCTTCAGCAATATCTCGCCACTGGGCTTCACTTGGAGGCTGCAAGAGCAGAGGCACAACATTAACAGGATTATGTGACAAGTGTTGGAAGCCAAAAGATGAGAAGGAAAGGACAATGGTGAGGACATGGTCAGATTACTAGCTTCTTTTTTGCTGGAACAACCACAGGAACTTTCAATATTGTTACAACTCATTAAGTCGTATATTTCTTTTGTGTACACTGCAGCATGAGGCAAAGGGCACAGAAACCATGTGAGTGATAAGCCGCTCAACAATGTTAATGAGTGAACTAACCTACGAATGTTACAAAGCATGTATGCTTCATATTACAGTGGCTACTGGCATCTCAACTTTTGCCAATAACTTTTAACAAACTTAACTGCCTAATAACTGCAGTGAAGCCCATAGATGGGGCGTTTCGATGTTCACTGGTCATAATCTTGAAAAAGGCTTGCTTATTTTTTCACTTCAGTATTTTCAGTGTCAGCACCACATATGTGTGGAAATGGTTCATCTCATTTACAAGACTGTTGTCCTGCCGAGAGTTAGCCTGAAGAGAGATAAGATGAAGGTTGTTTGAGCATGGGTTGCGGCAAGTTATGCAGGCTATGGCAACCTAACCGGCACGTACACAGCATTTTGCATGCTATTATGTGGTCTGAAATGGTGTTGCAGGTTGTATACTGTGTCAATGTGATGGTAGTTAACAGCAGCACCTTCAGCCTTAAGGAACAACTTGAAAGAAGAACGGTGTAAGCAATAGGTCAAAACAGTGCTATTTCTTGTCTGTTCTTGTTCGTCCCTTGGCACAATTCTATCACGAGGGAAACGTGCACTGCATCAGAACGTAAATATATATATATATATATATATATATATATATAGCCGTGCAGCTTGAATGCTAGAGAACGCTGCAAATATGTACTTGATTTGTGCAACACGATTTACGTACCTGCATGTACAGTGGAGACAGCACTTCCCACAAGACACGGCTCGTTGAATGAATGGCTTCTCTGGCCGTCTCTATCCCCACGCGAAACGCCATGGCAACATCAGGAATGGACATACCCGAGGCCAGGTACCTGAAAAAACGGATTGACAAGGTGCAACATCCGCATGTAAACAGCCGCTAAGGCCCCTTTCTGGATTCCAGAAAAAGGACGCCAGTGCCGCTAATGCATTGGGACAAGCGTGATTCTATCGCCGCACGAACATTTAAAAGCTTAACTTACTGCAGTAGGGTGCTAATCCTTTCAGAATGAGGCAGGGAAGCAGGTGAACAAGGACACTTACCTCAGACACATAGCGAGACGTTCTCCGGAGGATATCGGCTTTCTGCACAACCATTGTTTTGTTAGGTGATCATCTACTAAGCTGTGCAGCTTCTCAAAAGTTTCAGGCGTCATTCTGTAGTACTTGTAGAACAGTGTTGGGTCTCCGGTTTTCATTAGTCGCATCTGTAACATAGAAGACGGCTCGATCACGCTGTACTGAGGTGTACATTGCCTATCAACTTACCGCCGTGAAGTACTCGCTTTCTTCGGCGCGATTCCGCCAAACAGGCCGCACCCAATGCGCGCGGGCGCTCAGCTGCCTCTGCTTCAAGATCAATAACAGCCGCAGAGCGGCGGCTTTCCTCACACGTTCTTCCATGATAGCAATGCACCAAACCACCGGTACTCACAGACGACACAACAATGACAGCATCGCGAAAATCCCGCCGTTCCCCGCTCTTCGGCCGCCCCCTCGAGGTAAAAGCCGAAGTTACTGTCTTGACCAAACGCAAAACGATGAAAAAAGAAACTCGTGAAATCCTATATGCATGTTATATTATCCAATCTGGAACAATATTAAGGAAGCCATACGGTGTTCTATGCAATTTTTATTTGTTTTTTGCAAGTTTTTACAGGCATACGATAATTTTCAATCGGGCAACAATAAAAGTTTGTCCCTACTGCTTTTCGCGATGTCGCGTACATGCGGTTGCTCCACGCCGCGACGCGACAGCGCGACAGGGTGTGCCTGTCGCGTCGCTTGTCGCTGTCGCTTGAATATCGCGTGCATGCGGTTGGGCCTTAAGTGTCGGAGTTAAAACGAGAAAGATCCAGCCCTGACAGCGTTGAGTTTTCGAACTGATTTTTTATTCTCGCTCTGCACCTGCCGCGCGGTCGAATGCCGACTTCTTCTTCCTTGACGGGCGCCGCATGCTGAGGAGCTACATATTCGTATGTTCAAATATTCGCCCACCCATGACAAATACTATTCTGCAAGCATAGTGTCCCCGCATGGTCGTCTTCATAAGCAGGCGTTTGGTGGGTTGCGACACCACGGACACGAGCACACGGGGGTTGGACCCTCCTACGCGTAGTGTGCGTGGCTTAGCCGTGTCTGGGGAAAGGGGGATCCTGGAGGTTGAGCCGATGCTGGGTGTTCGGACCTTTAACCCCCCGACGGAGGCAACACACCTCTTTGGCCTCTGCTTCACATAGACGGCACCTCTAGACTGACCCACCTGGAGGAAATCGGCAGTCGCCTTTTCCTGTCCCCCTCTTCAATCGTTTGTCTTTCTCTCTCACTTTTCCATCTTTCTGTCTTCTAGTCACTTCTTCTCACTTCCGAATTTCTGGGCGGCAAGGGTTAACCTGGTGTAGCTATCCAACCTTGGGTATTTTATATTAGGTTATAGCGGCGATGCATGGCTGGCGTCTACAGGTATTCCCTCCTTGTAGCGTCCCCTTGTTGGGCTCGGTGGTGGGTGGCTACCATCGCCGCCGAATTTTCCATTTTGCTTTATGGCAAATACTTTCCCCCCGCTACCTAATCGCCCCCTATGAGGGGGCGCACAGATGAAAGTTTCAACTTTTTTATGAAACCCAAAGAAATCTTCCCCATGTACGACGTGACACATAGTCAACATGAAACCAAGACAGTCCGTACTATATTTCCATTTGTTGTTGCAAAATGTCTGACAGAGGCAATAGGCTCAGGTTATAAAGTGACTAAGATGGGAAGCGGCGACCTTCTTCTGGAAGTGCGTGACAAGCTTCAGTACAACAAACTGTCAAAACTTGTGGCCTTTGGTGACATCCCTGTCTCTGTGGGCCCCCACAGATCTATGAACACTGTCCGCGGTGTCATTTCTGATGACGACCTCCTTGAACTGAGTGAAAGCGAGGTGTTGGATGGATGGCAAGATCAGAACGTGGTAAAAGTGCAACGAATTATGTTAATGCGCGATGACTAGGAAATTCCAACCAAGCATGTAATAATTACCTTTGGAACAAGTGACCTCCCTGATTCAATAGAGACCGGATATTGTAAACTACGCGTGCGGCCGTACATTGCCAATCCATGCCGATGCTTCAAGTGTCAGCGTTTTGGGCATGGGTCTCAAAGCTGCCGGGGGCGCACCACTTGTGCAAAATGTGCATCTTAAGAACATGCCTCAGACAACTGCACCTCCACAAGCCATTGTGCCAACTGTGACGGAGACCACCCCGCCTATTCGCGATCGTGCCCGTCATGGAAGAAAGAAAAACAAATAATAGAACTCAAAGTCAAACTAAACATTTCCTTTCCAGAGGCACGCAAGCGTTTTTCTGCCCACAATCAGTCTAGTCCTTCCTACACCGATATGGCGCGCCGGGGGGCAGCGTCACATCCTGCAGCGGCCGCCCGAGTCACACAGAGTGTGACGGCGGTTACGCTATCAGCCCCCCCTGGAAGGAGCAGCCAGTGCTGTTCCGACACCTACGACGCAGGGCCAGCAGACCCTGCGTGGTAGGGGTGCGTAGTAATGTAGTGGGCAGCACGCTGCCCACTACATTAATCCACTATAATGATGGATGATGGTTTCCGCTACACCCATCGTCTGTGTTTTTCCAATAGGGTGCTGATCGCTTGCACCAAAAGTTTCAAGGCAAATAATTATAGACAGGCCAGGTAACAAAATTACAGTGATAAAAGTAAGGTTTATTTCAGATCCATTTTCCTCCGCAGCTGTCGACACACAACTGTCTGAGTTAGCAGAATGCTATCGTCGGGTTTTCTTTTCTTATTCAGCTGCGCAAACGCCTAACAGTCGCTTTGTTTTCTCCTTTTTAATGCGGATATTAATCGTCACCTTGAAATGCCAATGTGCAGTTCTCAGTGTTCCTGACTGATGCTCTAAATAAGCACTCTCCTTTGGGCCGTAGAAAGGTAACGGCGAATAAGGGGAACCGACGAAAAAAGCCATGACGGCCGTAAATCTGCCGCTGTTTTTGTGCAACAGCATCGTGATCACTTGCTTGACCATTGCGAGGGTGCGATGTGGAAAATTTGCTGTATGCGGGAAAAGCCCGGGTGAGTGACAATTCATTGCACGATTTGTCATGGCTGACAGCGTCTGCCTTAAATCGCCATTGCGGGTTGACTTTTAATTTCAGAAACATAGGGCGTACATAGGGAAAATTGTTTGCGTCGACTCGCCCATGAACAGAACAAGTCATGCGGTTACATGTATCAGCCCCCTGAAACTTATCACTTATATGTCGTGCTTCAAGCACAGAAGACTGCGCAACAAAATGCGCCGGCGCCGCGTATTGTTATCAACATATTATCACAATTTAGCAATAGCGTCACTGTCCCGCTCTCTATCTGCACACTTGCCGTGAGCTGCTTGCCACGCCTTTCTCGGGTGCGTCAAGGGCGTGCCTCCTCTTTCGGGCATTATCTGTCTATCCTCCGTCGAATGCGAACGGTGCACATGCGGTGCATTTTTGCACCTAGACTTTCCCTCAATCGAATACTTTAAAATACAACAATTAAAATAACGAACATTTTATTTCTTAAAGTATCTGTTTTTCGTTTTGAGTGCTCTAAATTTGTGATGGCAAACGGAGATCGATCGAATTAATAAATTTTGCACTTCTTTGCCGCGAGTGGCGACAGAGGGGTGAAAGCTTACAAGCGGATACATTCTAGAAGATCGCACGCACGAGGGAGTTCATACTGTGAGCAGTCGACAGGGGCGCTGCACAGCTACTCTAGATAAAGTCAGTCATGCCAATGATATGTCCATTCCCTGTCTATTAGGGGAGTGGCGACGCAGCGCTGCGGCATGGCTGTTCACCGCAGGTGCTTCATTCCGGCGGCTATGCCGCTTCACCAACTGAAACGACACTCTAGCCATAGAGACGGGAGCAATGGCTGTATCCTGTCGCTTCAAAATGGCTGTGCGGTATTCTAGGGTCCGTAGTGACGCAGCACAGTGAAAATGCGCCAGTTTATCTGCGTGCGTGAAGCCTCCGCGATGCATTGCGACGAACAGCGTGCTGCCCAGCGACACAATACACTGCTTGTTGTTGGTTGCCCAGTGAAGGTGCCTCCATGCGCATGTACGCAGAATTTGAGTGTGTTGTTCACTCCAATGTGCTTGCCGATTGCCTCTGCTGCTGAGCTAACAGCGATCGCAGATGGATATGGTAACGACAGCGGAGCAGTCACATTTTGGCGGGTGAGGGCTCTTGTGTGCAGTTAGGAAATTAGACTTCGAACGCAGGAAGGTGTTGCAACTGGTTAGTGTGCCGTGCTTGTGATGAAGAAATGCCATCGCACTCGGTCTAGAAAAGCGAGCGTTTCTCGACGCTGACCGTGTTTGCGACACTGCGGCTCTGATACACAGGGGCGTAGCCAGGGGGGGGGGGGTTCAACCCCCCCCCCCCCGAAATTTTTTCCTTTCCGCAACCACCTCCCCCCCCCCCCCCCCCCCACTTACCCACCTTTTTTTCTCGTCGCTTCGCGCTGACATAATTCATGAAATCGGTGCTACTATCACAATTTCATTCCTGGGCGCTTCCGTTTGGGTTGGTAATTTACAGCGAATCATGTCTGAATATGGAAAAAACTGTCACAGTGTTTGTTAAGGCTTTGACACTCTGTGAAGTTTTGGGCGAGAATGCGCAACAAATGAAGCAACAAATGCGGCAGCCGCATTTTAGATGATGGCGAGAACGATCGACGCCCGTTTACTTAGATTTAGGTGCACGTTAAAGAACCCAGGTGGTCAAAATCTCCGGTATACATTTCCGCCGCTTCCATTCAGGTGCCGGTTAGGCCGCGCTCGCGCAGGATCTTAGGCTACGTTCACACTTGGTCTCGAAGCTGTCGGAAGCGGCAAAATCTTGCAAAAATCCGCCCGCCTAGGTGGCAAAACAGGCAGAAAAACAGGCTGCGAGCCAAATTGGTCTCGGGCAGATTTTTTCGCCATGGCGAAGCCGAAACGCGGCGGAAAGTCCTTCTGCTTCACTGGAAGCTACACTAGCATGTAAACAACCGGTCATAAAATTGAACATGGCACCAAAAGTGTAGGCTGTAATGCTGATCGACGCGATCAAGAACCAGCCCTTGCTCTACGACAAGAGTGGCACTAAAACGTACTGTCAGCAATACTCGCGATAGTATTCAACGTCGCGCGACTGGAGGTGCGGCAACGAAGCCTTGGCGTGACCCAACTTCTCGCGCTTTTGCAAAGCCAGGCGAACCCACCACCGCCGTTTCCGAGGTGTCCGCGTCTTCCGTTTATTCATTGTCAATTTCTAGAAAACAAGTAGGTATAAGTATAAAAGCCATTTATTCTTCCACTTCCATGGGAAACAATAGTTAGGCAGATTCCTCGTTGGCGCTCCATAATTCTCCTCGCACGTGTACGGTATGTTGCAGAAGTCGCGGGGTGCTTTTCTCGTCGCGACGATAGATTGAGAGCGTAGGTCTCACGTAGGACGCGCAGGCTTTGGCGAGCCCCAACACAAGGGCCAGCCCGGGTTTTAGCTGTGGTGTTCCCGTTGCCCCTTTGGTGTCCTGGAGGCACCGACAATACGAAATGATGAAATGTTATTACAACTTGTAAATAAAAGCTATTAAAGAAATATTATCACGCCTAGGCACCAACCTGTGACTCAGCGCTACCGCGCCCGTGTGAGGAGAATTACGGAACGCCAACGAGGAATTTACTGAAGGTCGCAGATGACACGCGAAGTTGCGTAAAATGATCACTTTCGATGACGGTACGTGGGTCAATGAATGAACATACCGCTAAAAATAATGCGATAATGAGCGCCACCACGCCGACAAACGTACGCAGACCAGATGGATCTGGACGAAAACGGCAGCGGCGGCCGCGGCGGTAGCAAAACAAATGTGAACAACTTGGACAGGCACGGAAAAAATTTTCCGGCCGCTTTGGCCTTTCCGCCCGCTTTGGCCTTTCCGCCCGCTTGCCGCTTCCCAAGTGTGAACGTAGCCTTAGTCTGCGCGCGAAACGTCTCTTGTTTGCGAGTGCGCTCCTACGGAAGGCTGGTAGTTACTGTTGTGTTGTTGAATCCCAAACCAGCAATTACGGAAGGCTGGTAGTTGCTGTTGTGTTGTGGAATCCCAAACCAACAATGTACACACGAAGGGGTTGATGACAGCAGTGAAATTCCACCGACTCGCAACAGAATGCACGAAGCAGACAGCCGACAAGCATGAATTACTGCTGTGCGCAGTACAGCGTGAGTAAATTCTTGTTGCAGGCGCTGACAGTTCTCGTCGGAGTTCACGCGTCCTGAGAAATTGATTATGTGCACTATGCACTGAACAAGCCCGGAGTTCATTCCTGCATCACTAGTACACCAATCAGTCGAGATTCTGTGAGGTACAAGGTCGCTTCCTGTTTGCACCGGCGTAAGTGAAGCAGAAATGAGTTGCACGCACTACTTAGAATGCGTGCACATGCCATATCTATGCTGTGCGGTGAAATATTCTGTACAATTCTGAATCTGTTGACGTAAAGGCAATGACGGCTGCAGGCTCGCACAAAGCGGAAGACACTGCACAAAGCGGAAGGCCCATGCACTTGCCGCAGGAAATGCAACCCTCTCGTATGAGGGAGCAGGGTGACGAAAGCTTCGAAAAAAAATCCTTACGCGTTTCTGCGCGTATTTAAGTTTTCTAGCGCAAAGACGCAACGAACAAGCTATTGCTATGGGAGTAGGTATAGCCTGGTCACACGTGCATTTTCACGCGTATAGCCGTCCTTGACTTGTGAAATGCACTTCGCCCCGACGAGGACGACGCCATCTATGCTTAACGGAAATTAACAATTAATGATGTCTTCTCCGATCGCACGGGTCGTCTCAATGATGCGTTTTCGAAGACTGGTCCATTCAGTGGCGCGATGAGAGACCGTTGCTCCAAATGCCCACTGTACCTGTCGTCCTTAGTGTATTTACTGAGCTTACTTTACTTTTTACTTAAATTCTTCACAAGCACACACAAACGTGAAGGGGGGACGGGGGGGGGGCGGCCCCATGTCTTTGATATACATGTATAGCGTTTGCTTAAACTACCGATATTTATTATCGATCACGTGACGTAGAAGAAAGCAGAAGCTTGCCCCCCCCCCCCCCCCCCCCCGGTCGGGCCGGTGAACCCCCCCCCCCCCCGAAAAAAATTTCTGGCTACGCCCCTGCTGATACATCACCGATGACAGAGCAGGCATCTCAAACGACAGCTGCGATACGTTGTCGTTGGAAAACACTACATAATTCTCAGCATCATCGTCCACAACGGCGCATTGACACCTTGCAAGCAGCTATAGTGGCGCGCCGATAATTATTTCCTATGCGGTACATCGCCGCAATGCAAGCAATGAAACAGTGTTGTGGGGCCATGACAGCGCAAGAAGATATATGTATAATCCAGCGAAAGTCAACGGCTTTGTTTTTGATAGTGGTGCTCAGTACATCACCGATAACAATGCGTTTTGCGTGTCTTATTTCGGCGGTCAACATTGTTGATGCCTCTCAGTTCCGCACCACGTCGCTGTTGCCGAAAAATAAGTTGGGCGTGGGTCAAACGTGGTGGGCGCGCGCACAAGTTACATGCCTCGCGTGGGGCGTGACCTATGGTTTTGATTGACAGGCGAACTCGTGCGAAACTCGTACATCGCGAAACGCCCCTCGAGTTGAACTCGGGAACATGGCGGCGGCAGCAGTAGCCTGTGTCGTCGCATCCAGCGGCAGCAAGCGTCAATATGACCGTCTGGACCCGTTCACCTACATGACCGACGTAGAGTTTCAGCGTCATTTTTGCCTTTCCAAAACGCCAGTGCGCTGGCTGTGTGACGAGTTAGGTGAAGGCCCTCGTCTTCGCCTATGCTTTCCGAGCACAGGCAGGTGTGACTAGGCCGGCTTCAAGCGCTGTTCGTCCACCGCGCCCCAGCCCCAGGCCATATCCAGCGGCGTCATCGGAGTACTGGGGCACCTGCGAGCACCTGGGGTTCAACCCGGACCAACCAACCTGTGAAGGCGAAGTGGTCACATTATATATGAAGACTCCGAATGGACGCCGGGCTGCCTTTCGGTGAAACAGGTGCTACTCAGTTTTCGCAGTTACACGGTACCGCTGCACTGCACGGGCAGACAGAGAAGGACGTTACTTCGCCAACAGGGACCGCCTCGGCAGTCCGAACGACCACCTCTCCAGGTGGCAAATGATTTGGCTCACGTACTGCGTGAGCAAAAGCGTAGACATATGGCTGTTGAAGGAGATGACCGGCGACTTGTTTCCTCTATCGGCAGCACGCCACCGCCGACTGGAGCAACTACCCCCGTAAGGTCGCGAGTGACGAGCTGCTGGCGCGACCTCCACTCGGAGGCCCCGGGAAGATAGCGCAAATTGACGAGTGCCTTCTTCGCGGCGAGCAAAAGTACAATCGAGGCCGCCTAATGACAGGCGACAACGTTCCGCTGAGCCGCCAAAATTACGGCAGTGTTAAAGATGGTGGCCCATGGGTCTTCGGCATGGTCTGCGCGACCAAAGGGGTGCTGCGACTTTTCAAGGTCGACGGACGAAAAGCGGCGACACTAGGCGCCATTATTGCAGCCAATGTTCAACGGGGGACCATTAATATTGACGAATTGGCCGCATACAACTGTATCACAAATTTAGTGGATGCTAATCGGGCTACACATGAATCTGCATTAGGAGATAGTCAATCACAGCGTGAACTTTGTGGACCCCATCATGGGCGTTCACACGCAAAAAAAGAAAGTTATTGTTAAAAAAAGTGAAGCGCCACCTCGTCACGGGTGGGTACAGGGCAACTGCACCGATGCTGGAGGCCCACCTTGGATGGATGTGGTGGCCGTCAACAGCCGAGTGCGCTGTAAAGACCCTTTCTTGCGTTTGTTAGAAGCCACGGATCGCTCGGGCTACCCAGTATAAAGATTCTTTCCTGCGGTTGTTAGAAGCCATCGCTCAGCGCTAGCCAGTATGAAGGTTCATCACAAAGTAAAAGAAAGTAAAGCGCAGTTTTCTGAGCCTTGTATGAGTGCTTTCCTGCATTCCTGAATGCTTACACGGTAAGCGCGCGGCAAACCACTTCTGCGCTAGCCGACGCTCACTTCGTCTCGCAGCCATACTTTAGCGTGAGCAACGAGCGATCTGTTTAAAGCCTAGTGTGAAAACCAGGCGCACACCAATCTATGCTCGGAAATGCTAGCGCAAGCACGTAGCGAGCCGCGCCAATCCAATCCAGCGGAAAAAAAGAGGGCGAACGTCCCCTCGTGGTATAACGCGAAACGTATTAAACTACAAATTAGTCTTCTACACATTCAGTGTACATCTTGTAAACATTAAAATGCTTATAACCCACGTTAATGTG
Organism: Dermacentor silvarum; assembly: GCF_013339745.2. NCBI lineage: Eukaryota > Metazoa > Arthropoda > Arachnida > Ixodida > Ixodidae > Dermacentor > Dermacentor silvarum. The sequence goes on from NC_051155.1 coordinate 260,374,033, forward strand.
ACTAATGTTATTGTACTAAATGCATTCTTTATAACTTGCTTGTGTCTGTAATGCACTTGGTGGAACGACAAACTAGTGAAAGAAGGCACGACCATGCACCGACTCATCACGTTTGAGGCTCATCACTAAGGCTCATCACGTGATGAGCCTCAAACTGAGGCTCATCACGTGAGCCTCAGTTTGTCGACCGCCCATATGGCAACGCCCAAGGGATGATAGCACCCAGAGTGAATATAGATAAACCAATGAAACTGGAGGCGTGCCGACGCACAAACTTTGTATTGTTACCGTTAGTTCTTTCATCTTGGGGCGTCGCCAGAGCTCGTGAATATCCCGAGTTTCGCCAAACTCGGCGCATCCTGCATAGCACCCCTGTACTCTATTTTCTTCTAGTGAGCGTGGCAACTCAGTGCCTACCTGAACTTCAGTTTCTGCAGTTGCGTTTATATTGCAGGTGTGCGTTTATATTGTTAACTGAAACTACGAGACGCAGCACAATTTAGATGGCAACGCGTCATTACTTTTCATCTCGTCGCACTGGCTAATACAGAAAAAGCGACTTTTCTATCAGCTCTGTTCTTTATAGAAAAACGCCCAAATGAAAGCTACAAGAATAACCAGCTAGCAATATAGTTTTGATGTCGCCATTCCTCGCGAAAGGAGAAAATAGGTTTTACACGTTACCTGCATAAAAAAAGAATACGCGGTAAATTACGCAGTATACTAATGTATTGTGTGCCATAGATTGTGCATCAACGTCTGAAAAGCTCCGGTGCTTTCAGAATCCGCACGAAATAGGCGCGACACTCATCTAGTTCCACAATACAGGCAGCAAGCTGATGTACCTTCTTCAATTATACGAAAAAGCAGCTTATTGCATAATATCCTAATGGTGATTTTTGTCAGCATTGTTTCCGCACAAAACATACTGTTACAGTAAGATGCGTTTATTAATGAAAATGATGGAGGCGAGAGGCTTAGGGACCGATGAGATCACAGTCCGAACTCACGTCACCTTCTTCACTTCCAAGCGTCCTCCCGTTTTGTAGCAATTAGCCCTTTGCAGACGACGCCCACCGGGAGAGTCAGTAGGAGTTCCGGTGGTGCAAACGTTTAAGACGGGCGACATCGACGACGTTGGTCTTGCTTGAGCGGCAGCCAGTAGACAAGAGTCGACATATCACGTACGTGACATCACTGAGACGTGCCATAACGACAAAGGGGCCGGTGTAATGGGCCAAGAACTTTTGGTATAGGCCGCACTTCCGAAGTGGCGCCCATAGCCACACCAAATCGCCTTTCTCATACGATACGTGCTGATGGCGCTCGTCATAACGGGTTTTACAGCGTTCTTGGTAGGCAAAAGTACGAAGGCGGGCGACTCACTGCTGGTGTTCTGTCGGTAGTTGTTGCACATGAACGTGTCACCACGGGAGGTTGTTGGAAGCTGTTTCCGAAGTACGTGTCCCTCGTCCAGCGAGCACTTCCAGGCCGATTGGTCCGTCGAGGAGACGCTGGCGGATTCTCATGAAACCGTGGTGGTCCGCGCCGGCGCTCAGGGCAGAATCGAGCCACGTGTCCACGGACACCGCACTGGAAACACACAGGTGCCTCACGCACATCACGAAACCTTCCACTAGGCTCCGTGTATTCGTGATGAACGTCCCACGATGACGCCATGGTATCTGGTTGGTTGAAGGCGTTCTGCAGCCAATCGCAACGATGCAAGTCGTAGGTTCGTTGTTCCGATGCTCTTGATCGAGGCGCATCGTCGTATCCCGTGGCATGAACAGACGCACACGTTGAGTCATAAGGCAAATAGGCATCGTTGACACGTGCTCTTGTCGCAGCGACAGCTTCACATCGATCAAGTTCTTCGCGTACGATTTGTCGTATCGTTGACGCGAGATCGCAGGGTGGTATAGGACCGACGTCAACACTCGCAACGGTGGTGACGTTGGCAAGTCTACCAAACTTAGGTTAACGCGCCTAGCCCTCAGAGTCTCAAATGTGCGACAATGTTGGATCACGTCGGCTACAGACTCCAAGGTGTCCTTTCCTATGAGGAAGTTGTAGACGCCCTAGGCAATCCCTTTCAGAAGATGTCCGACGTTGTCTTGTTCTTTCATGCGAGGGTCTACAGACTTGCACAGTTTCAAGATTTCTTCAATGTAAATTGTGCAAGTCTCGCCTGGCACTTAAGCACCTTGCATCAAAGTCTGCTCAGCGCGCTTCTTCTTCAGAGATGGGTCCCCAAAGCAGCTTTTTATTTCATCCACGAAGTCTTCCCATGTGGCTAGAGTTTCTTCGTGGTTTTCAAACCACACGAGCGCCGTGCCTTCTAGAAACAATGCCACGTTGGTCAGCCGGGTGTCCGAATTCCAACGGTTGTATCGACTCACCCGACTGTAGTGGTTCAGCCACTCTTCAACGTCTTCTCCTACCTTTCCGGCGAAGGTCCGCGGCGCCATGTGATGTTGCCACGTAGCGCCAGACGAAGACAGCGCGTTGTCACCGGCAGGAATCGTCTCCATTGGAAGCGGTGGTAGTCCGGCCAGGCGGCGGTTTCGGCGTAGTTTCGGATATTGCACTTCCGTGATCGTTCGTTCTGGACTGCTCTTCGTTACCCAGCACCTCGACCAATACTGTTACGGTGAGATGCGTTTATTAATGAAAATGATGGATGCGATATTCTTAGGGAACGATGAGATCACAGTCCGAACTCACATCGTCTTTCTTCACTTCCAAGCGTCCCCCCGTATCGTAGCAATATTAATATTGTCGCGACGTAGTAAGATAGCCGAGAAATCCAGTGTGCAGCACGCATAAAAGCAGTTTATAGGAACCGTCAACGTCATATTGTTATCGTATCTGTTTTCCTATGGCGATGCTACTTCAGCGTCGTCTTCATTGTCTGTTAACGGAGTAGCTTATGACATGCTCATCTGGATTTATTAACGATGCGAGGTACTTACTGTACGTTACTCTTGGCAAGGCGTAGCTAAGATACTATGATAATGCTATTTTGTACGGTCAAGACATTAACTCCAGTGGACTACAAGACACTCTCGCAGACGGACCCTATTATCCCTGTTCAACGCCAAATGCTTACAGCCAATGCGCGTAGCTTTACCGATATTACCATTACCATGTCAACAGCCTTATGGTGAGGCTGTAGCTGACACTATGAGGAGCTGGTTTCAAAATAACGTTTCTCGTCATCACAAGCGTAAGAAAAAAAAACTATCAGCCCTTCCACTCGGGCGGAGATGGAAGACAAGTGAAGCTGTACTATGGTGGGAATTGTGTATTTCCAATTATCACTATTAAGGTGTGATGGTGTAATCGGTTATTTGAACTTTTAGAGAATGAGAAATATATATGATCCGGTGGTTCTCATTTATTTAGTGACCACAGGGACCATGGCCTTGTGGTCGCTACGGTACACCGTCATAGGGTGTACGGCAAAGGCTGACACGTTCTTCATTAACACGCCATCAAGGCCGCGCGCGTTCGGTGCGAACGCGGGCAAAACGCCGCCGCCGTCGACAAAAGTTGTGCTCGTTGTTTGTGTGATCGCACACAATCGCTGTCAAAACGCTGCCTACGTAACGGAATGGCTAAACGCCGTTGTCGACACTGTTAGGGGAGAGGCGGGCGGGAGCCCAGAGAGAGTCGGTGGCACGGGTACAGTGCCCATTCGATCTAGCCACTGCAGCCCTGCCGGCAGAGGCCGGGGCTGCGCGCATGCGCCGCAGTGGGAGAGCGGGCACGCTCACGCACAGTCTAGGGTGCCTCGATGACCTCCTCGCCCACCGCTCTTCTTCCACTGGGAAGTCGCGTTTGCTCTCCGCCCTTGGTTCGCTCCCCATAAAAGCGCGCGTACCTCGCCCTCACGCGCTTTCACTCGCACATACAGAATACGGCCAATGAGAGTTTTTTTCTATTCTCGGATGCGACCATCGAAGAGTGCGTGCTTAACAGCTTCGCTGTAAAAGCACACACGCACGGATGTAGCAAACCCAATTTAGGGCTCCTAACGCAGTGCAGAGGCAAGAAGTCGGGCAACAAAACCAACTGTGCACTGAGAACGAAGTACGGGGAACACAATGGGATCAGAGTGTGCACTGAGCGTATGAAGTGAACAAAAAAATGTCACAGTTTCGCCCTAAGGGCGAAGCAATGAATGCGATAGCAACACAGCAATGTCATACGAAGTAAGGTGAGCGGCTTTGGTAGCAACAACACGCAGAACTGTTGTCGACGCCATCGGCGTTTTGCCCGCGTTAGCTCAAAATGCGTGCGGCGTTGGTGACTGTTGCTGGAGCCTCTGATATAAATAGACACTTGGTGCCGCAGCTAAACGTCGCCTCCCTTCCCTCCCCCTCCCCCACGGCCTCTCGCGCGTCTGAAGAAGGCGCGTTTGCTCTACATATATGGTGATTGTAAAGGAGAAAAGAGACGCCTACTTCTGCAGCCCTTAAGCGAGCACGGCGCAGAACGCGCGTTTGTTCTCCGCCGCGCGTTCACTCCCCGTGAAAGACGCGCCCCTCGCGCCCTTTCACTCGCACATACAGCGTTCGGCGCGCGGCGACGATTTCATCTCCAAATGACGTCATACGGAACCTCACGGCGACAGCGACGGCGACGCCGACGGCAGAAATCTGCTTTTGAGTGTCCATATAATTGCTATCGCAATAAAAACAAACACACCATCTTCCCGTAGGGGAACCCTGAGTAATATGCGAAGCAGCCATGGGGTCGACTCAAGTTCCCATTAGTTTTCAGTTCGTCGTTTTATCAGCTGTATAAACTTGGACATGCAGCAGCACCAGCAACGCGCAGAACTGTTGTCGACGCCGTCGGCGTTTTGCCCGCGCGGCGTTGGTGACTGTTGCCGGTGCCTCTGGCGTTGCGCGAGGAGAATGAGAGGAGCGGAGCGCGCGCGCGCGTCATTATAGCGCGAGCCACAGTGGCGCCCACCAGCGGAGTATGCAGCGCCTACCGTCGCGCCTCTAACCTAAGCTGCTTCGCATTATCGCGCGCGGAGCCGCAGGTGTTGCCATTCTTTGCGGAAATCGGTGAGGAGCGTCGGAGAGGAGATGAGGAATGCCGAGAGGAGTGGAGATGAGACAAGGAGAGGAGGAGGCGGAGGAGGATGCGCATGAATGCCGAGAGGAGAGGAGATGAGACAAAGAGCGGAGAGGAGAGGGAGCAGGATGCGCATGCGCAGTAGGGGTGTGGACGCCGCACGGCGGATAGATGGAGGGAGGGAGTGACATAGCCCCGTCCATAAGATGCTTCGCATCTAATAGGAGACGTCCTGACGTCACGTTTTGGAAGCCGGAATCCCAGCCACCCTGGTCCGCCTACACGCTGTGCGTCTGCGATCAGCTGGCCGGATCAATGGCCACGAGGTTCGAAATTGCACTGCGAAGATCATCGCGAGCCGCCGGCAGGACGTGCTACGGAGGCGAGCGTGAACGAAGCCTTCGAATCTCCTGTAACAGTCTTAATGAAGCTGAGGTACTACGCATTACGCATGTAAAAATCCCGAAAGAGCGCCGACTTCTTTTTTACCCGTTCACAGATCACAGACCCAAAGCACAAAACCCAAGCTGACACTCCACACGTAACTTATTTCGTGAACGAAATGGTCTTCTATATATCACTATTAGGATGCCAAGGGCTGCTTCACGGGCGCGGTGGCTATGGAAACGAGGATGTTTGCAACCCCAGTCACAGTGCTAGTGTGCGAAAAGCAACGCGTACCTTCCGCCACCCTCTCTCCAACACAGCCGGGCTGGCAGATGTCATTCCTTCTTCCATGATCGAGCATGAAGCGTTGAGCTACATAATAGTGAAGACGCGAAGACAATTTGGTAAACATCAAAGAGGCGTTTGCTTGTAACCGATTCCCACAAATGCGTGGCATTACGACTGACATTTTCTGCGTCTTTACTGAACGCCAAAAGATTGCATATACCAATGATGCTCGAATTTTTTTAGTGTTGCACACACGCTCGCAAGCGTGCAAGGAAGAAATCGAATAGCACGCTTGGCTTTGACGCCGTAGATTCCATGTGTTATCAGAAGTTATATGTCAGCATTTGCGAGCGACTCACTCGTACATACATTATACATATCTTACTAGACTAGGCATAACTCCCTGAACCTTGTCAAAACTAATAGCTTAGGGGTTAATAGTAAGAGATGACAACATATTTCGTTGGAGGGAGGGCACCGCGTACGTATGCAACAAGCTCCTCCAACCCCGGCCCCCCTCCCATGCAACCTCACAAAGACCGAAACGTTCGCTAAAAATATAAAACAATTTCGCCGCCGAAATGCTCTGGACTCATATCAGGTACCACACTCTAAAAATTCTTCAAACACATCTTGTTGGACCTTCAGGATTCCTGACAGCCATTCTGGAAATCCTGTGGGCACGCTTCCAATACCCACAGGAATCCTGAATGTCCGTCAAGACTGTATGATGGTGCCCCTCCGACGCCAACACGAGTCGTGAATGTCCATCAGGACAGTCTGAATGCGATTTTCCGACACCAATAGGAATCTTGAATGCCACTCAATACCTTCTATGGACATGTTTCCAACACCAATACGATTACTGAATGCCCTTCAAAGCATTCTGTGCGGGTCTTTCTAATACTAATACGACTCAAAGCCGTCAAGGCTTACTCTGCATGCATGGCCGTACTAGAACACAAATGTACAATCGCTGAATTAACTGGATTCCTTGTTGTAAACTTTCTCTTTAAACGAGTTTTACAAACTATTCCACAGACCATGTCAAGTGAAGACAATTTTGTCTTATGAGTAGGCTTTTGTATCTCGAGGTGGTGTTTCGGACAGGAATCCACCAAGCCCATTTATGAGTACGTGCGGTACTAGGAATGAAGGAAAAAGGTTTTAATTTACATTATTTACATTGGCCCCTTGTAAGGAAGCGCACTCCATCAGGAGCATATTACACGTCTGAGTACATCAGGACACGTGAGCACCACTCCACTGCACCCCAAGTCTCCGCTTTCAATACAATCGTCTTCCCTGGGAGACTAAACTAGGGAATATGATGACGGTATCTCGGCCGATCACAATCGTCGAATCGGTGGGAATATTTCTCCCATGTTTAAGCACTGTTCCGCGGGATCCGCCTCCGATGTCGCCCCCTCGCCCCCGCATTCTTGAATATGCGTGGCCATCTGGGAAACTGAGATCGACGCGGTTCCCACGGTGTTGCTCGTTGGCCCCTTTCATAAATTAGTGGGTTCTGCGCATCAAGAACCAGTAGAGAACCGACAGCCTACACTACAATCTTCGACGACGCTACGTCGAGTACCAGCCCGACGACTTTGTTTGATTCTGGACTCCGATACGCCGACGAGGACTTAGCGAGAAACTGTTACGACGCTATTTCGGACAGTACAACACTCTAAAAACAAAGAGAGTTCCGGGAACTCCCTTTGAGGGAGTATCTGCTTGTCCCATATTTCACTCCCTTTTCAGGAGTAAAACGCCTCCCTCTCAGAGAGAGTACAGCAACTCCCCCGGACAGAGTATTAGTACTACTCCTCAACAGAGTGCTAGAACTCCTTCGAGAGTACGAATACTCCACCCCACAAGAATATTAGTACTCCCTCGAACCGAGTGCTTCTACTCCCTCGAACCGAGTGCTTATACTCCCTCAAACAGAGTGTTTCTACTCCCCCAAACAGAGTGCTTGCACTCCTCCTAATACAGTGTTTGTACTCCTTCAGACAGAGTGCTGGTAATCCTCCCAGTTGTGTGAAAGCACTCGCTATGCAGTGCCATGGTCACATCAGAGGCAATTCACAATACTTACATGTTGGGGATATTTGATTCCTTCATAAGGAGCTCCTGCACTCATGCTTGGTGAATTGGATTTGATGTTTAGTCGCCGAGTCACTCGAATGAAACATATTTTTTTAAAAGGTCAACATTTTTATTGATCAAACAGTCACAAGGCAAACTGAGTAAAATTTCGAAAAACATACAGATACACATAAAATCCGATTACACAGATTTTCATGAACTTCACAACACATCTTGCAATAATACATAAACATTTTCTTTAACATTTCATCGCTAATGCAGTGAGAAATATTTTTATTTTCACTTGGCAACATTAAAAAAATAATAGTATACAATGTAAAATCAAACAAACAACAAACTTGCGCAAACTCGTGAAGTATTGGCACAAGGATTGAAGAGAAAGATGCACCACATTACTGGTGAGAAAACGCATTTCAAGCACTAGACGCGTGTACTTATATACCTTAGGTTATCAGATGAGCTGCTAAGCATGAGGCTGGTAAAGTAATTTGCGCAGGAAAAGTTCTTTCATGCGCAAATTACTTTCAAGACAGCAGCTCATTTGATAACATCCTATGTAGCGTATGGATGCTCCTGACTGAGAGTATACAGTATATTTAGAAATGTGTTGTATATTTTCGTGTAAAGCTGCACCGTCTAGTTTTCGTTATAATATTTCACATAGTTGTTCATGCATGGGCTGCACTCCCTTTTTTCTAAACGCGCATCTTGCCGTGGTTGTCCAACACTATCTCCGCCCGGTGTCCAGGCAGTACAGTAGCATATCATAGCTCCCATTCGGTTGGATCTAAAGCTGGTAGTCTTTTGGCAGAAAGCTCGACTTCACTCTTGGCGTCCTCATGCAAGTAATTTCCTGGTGCTCTCGGGATCGTGCCATCGCGCTTTCTCACGCACTGTATTTCGTAGACAGCTATTGCCACAGCGCACTGACGCATTTCACAACTGTTGTGGTATTCTTGTCTATTGTATAATTTTCCTTCTCATAAGACATCACGTGATAGTTTGTTCATTTTGTACAGATGCACATTCTAATGATCTGATCAGGGAAGTGCTGATTTTTGCTTGTAATACAATCCTTTCCGTTTCATTACTAATACATGGCACATGTTCGTAGCCAAACACACAGGAGCAGTGCAAGGAAGCAAAGAAAAGGAAAAGGCCACACCAGCAAAGAACACCACTTCACACATTTATCTTCATTCTACCAGTGCCACTTTGGCATCAATGATGACAATGGAGGCTGGCTGGTACTATCGCGATGGAAAGAAACGCGAACAGCGGAGCGCGTGACCGAAGCATAACTGAAGGTATAGTGCGTGCCGTCCAGTCATCACCATTGACATCCGGTTTGACCGCGCTGCGCGATGATGCTCCCCCTATATTGCGATATTTTTGTTTCTGTTAGTACAGTTTGCGCTCTCATCATTACTGCGCCATCACCTTTTCTCGTTTTCAAATAAACAAGAAGTATCTATTCTACTTCTCGTTTTCAAATAAACGAGAAGTAGAATAGAAACAAAAATATCGCAGTATAGGGGGTACATCATCGCACAGCGCAATCAAACCGGAAATGCGCGCCTGTCAATGGTGATGACTGGACGGCGCGCACTATACCTTCAGTTATGCTTCGGCCACGCACTCCGCTGTTCGCGTTTCTTTCCATCGCGGTAGTACATCTTGCTTTGCGATTTTTGTTCTCCTGAATGCTTCCATAATTTCGTGTGCTACTTGGTCGTGATGCAGCGCTAAAGCGCATTCACCATCTCCTGCTACATTAGTGCACCGTCAAATGCGAGTACATTGCTGCTCTAATAACGCATTGGTGTTCGTTACGGCGCTTGTTAAAATACCTTATGGTCTGCCCAATGCAGATGCGAAAAGAATCTGACAGTCACATGCGCATGTAAAAACATTCGAAACTTTCATCTGTGTGTGACATACTGTCTTTTGAAAGTTTTCATGCCATTTAGTTACATCGTACACCCAGTATACCCACATTTTAGTTTTCTGGTCCAAATTGCATGGCAACACATTTTGACGCTTTGGAGTGCGCTCCTCTGCACCATGTGGAGTCGTGCTGAGCTGGCTCCTTGACACCATTTTCTCCTTGCAGCTGCCTTCTTGAGTTTTATAAAACGGGTGCCTGAAAAACATTGTGCGCGCAAATGAACAGGAGTAAATATTGTGAAGCCATCTAAAAACAGTCAAGGAGAAAGGTCATGGCACTAAGAAGCCTTAGCACTAAGTATTTGTACTGTAATGCAAGTGAAACATGTAAATGACTGTAATGGTCAACTTAAAAGCCAATTTAAATTTTTTGACTTAAGGAAATAAAAAAGAAAACTGGCCGTTAGGCCTGAGTCCAGCACCAGTGTTACAAAAATTCTGAAAAAAATATTGGTCATTGTTGGCACACTTCGTAAACGCATCCCCTCCTCTAGGGGAAAGAGCAGTGGTGGTATTGCCTGCATCTCATTTCTGACGTTATGAACAAATATAATTCCTGCAGAGAATTTGGGCTCTTTGGCTTATATAAAACAAATAAAATCAGCCGCCAAAGTAAAGGGAGTATAGCTAGTGGGGTTAATAAAAGTATAAAGACTACACTCGGCATACACAAGTGGCAAACAATAACGCAAATGTGGTGCTAGAAGAATGACAGGACATGACATGAAAAGGAGGTAAACCACCTTTAAAGAAACCCGTCAAACTTCTGAGGCCGAATTCTGTACGTTCTGCTTATGCTGCACTTGAAGTTGATTACGATATGAAGTGCTCAAATCTGCAGTCATTTAACTGAGCAGTGAAGCATGTAGTTTTTTATGTAACCTAGCGAAAAGCAAAGAGTGCAAAGCTGTATGACGAATTCAGATGTGTCACAAACACCGCTTGTGACACATCCTAGGCACGTGCCCACTGTGCCCCCCCCCCCCACCTCTGGTTATGACACTGCTCAAGCCATAATTTGAGGATCATATTTGCAGTAGGCATGCCAATATGGTCATCTAGTTCAATGCATATTACTGGATGTGATTATAAGAAGGGGTAGCAAGGCCTGTTATGGCAAGCTTACCCACATTTCAAGAATGACAAGAAACAGTTCACTGCCGCCTGTATCTCAGCTTTCTAAAAGCATGAACTTATTTCCATTTCTGGGGTACGCAGTGGAGTTCATTTTTGACGGACTCGACTCTTGCTGCAGTTTGAAATCTAGCATTTTACATTCTTGAAGTCATGTAAAAGCTTCAATTAGACCAACGCTATTAGTTTATTAGACCAACTTATAGTTTGTGCACGACAAACGACTGGTAAACTGCAAGGTAGCATTTTACTTTGATACTTCATTTCTCCACGAAAAATAACAAGATGGTAAATAGATTTCAATCTGCCCTGCAATAGCAAAATGCATAGCTTACGCTTGGATCCCACAGAGGAAGGCTGATTTAGCCGTTCATACGACATAATATTTCAGTGTCAACTCATACTAGAAAATGCACAGGCATATCGAAAACAATAAACGTGGAGACCGAGCCAATAGCAATAATGTAGAACGTCCCTGCCACTGTAATCCTACAACAGTAGCCATTGTATTCGATTCCAGTGCATAACTCGCCGCTTGACCAGTCACCGAGTCCATAGGCTCCGTACAGTCGAGTTTGCGGCTGCTCTGGCGCCATCTGGCGCAGCGACGCAACAGTGTTGGGAAGTGGGCGCCGCAGCTCGGCCGGCTCGATGAGTGTTCTTTCCCGCGCGCTACATTTAGTCTCGGCCACGGTTGAAGCCGTTTTGCTTTGTGCACCAGCCCCCTTATTTTTTTATACGTCTTGCGACGGTGCAATGGCATGCGCTTCATCGGCAAGCGTCGGAGGTGAAAAAAAAAAGGCAAGTGGAACCGGTGATACTGCTGCGTAAAGGGCTGTCACAACCACGAAGGCCAGCCGGTGATAAAGTTGTACAGGTTTCCTGGCAAATCTTATGAGATCGAACGGCGAAAGAAATGGGTTGTAGCTGTGAGGAGAGTAAAGTAAGTCAGCTTCTTTGATATTTGTGACAAGGTTTTGTTCTGTAAAGCGTGCTACACATGTGCGTTTCACAGCTCGTTGTGCGACGCCAGCGGCCATGGCCAGCTGCTGAACATTTAAAAGAAATTTGTCACGACTTTGCTGATTTGACGACTGCTTGCCGTTGTCTTAGCATTCGGTATGATCAGCATAGCACTGGCATGTGCGATGAGCAATATTTTATGCCAAGGAAGCCTATTTTGAGCTGGCGAGCACTAACTCGACGATCCTCGTTTCGGCCGCTGGCGCTTGAGAGGCGCGGTTTCACATGGTGCGATTTTTCTTGTGATATACATTTGCGATGTATCATTGTAAAAGCAAAGCCCGTATGCAAGAAAGGAATTCGCATGCGATATCGTATCTCGTGAAAGGGGCCTAATGAGCCTCGATCATTGTACATGATGAAGAACGAACATTCGCGTCATGTAAATTAAGATCGCCTAGTTAATAAATCTCGTTTATCAGCGCAGCAGGTGGCTCCGACTGGGTCCCAAACGAGTCAACGAGGATAGCATGGTCACTGCCACACGATCCAACAATCCGAATCGTTTAGCTCACTCGACATGACTGTGCTGACGACAGCCTACGAGTGAGCGTGTAGCTGCACGCGGTCCAGATCGAGCTGTATGACAATCTAAAGTAACAGTGTGACAGGGGCATCAAATGATAGGCCGCGGCGTACAACGCGCCGGAGCGAAATGAGGCATGCATTGCCAACAGTGAGGCGTCGATTAAAAATCGGTTTCAGGGTGTCACGTTTTCAGGGTGCCAGTTTAGTGACTTCAATTTTAGTATAACAGTAAGCTTTATTCACGTGAAGGATGACGTCGTATACTTGCTTTCCCTGTTGCGAATGGCACTTCGC
>NC_051155.1:260386936-260418542 GCF_013339745.2 Dermacentor silvarum
TGCGTGGAATCTGGAAAGAAGTAATGGTGCCAGCGCTAACATTCGCAAATGCCATTATATGCTTAAAATCGGATATATTGGCGGGTTCGGAAGTTAACCAAAGATCAGTAGGGCGGTTGGCTTTGGGAGCACACGGTAATACGACAAATGAGGCAGTGCAGGGTGACATGGGTTGGGCCTCTTTTGAAGTCAGAGAAGCACAGAGCAAAATTAGTTTTGAAGAAAGGCTCAGGAACATGGATGAAAATAAATGGGCTGCTAAAGTGCACAAGTGAAACGCGTGGACACAGAATGGAGGAAGAGGTCAAGGAAGTTGGCAACCAAGTACAGGATAATCGAAACTGTAAATAGACAACCAGGAGTCATCAGAAAGAAAGTGAGAGAAATAGAGACCGTGAATTGGATGCAAAGAATGGAAACAAAAAGGACAACGGAGATTTACAAGAATGAGAAGAAAGAAATTAGAAGGGAAAATCTGTACGATAACACAAAGGGCAGTGCCTTGCTATTTGAGGCTCGAGCCGGTGGCCTAAGGACGAAAACATATCGGAACAAATATTCGGAACTAGATGAGACATGTGTCTCCTGCAGTAAAGATCCAGACACCACTCAGCACATCCTAATGGAATGCGACGGTATCCACCCAGCGAGAACCGTAGGTAACGTGCAACTCCCAGAAGCGCTTAGGTTTAAAGTGGAAGGAAACATAAACCGATGAGCCGTAGAGATCAGCAAGAGACGATTAGAGTACTGGTGGAAAAAAAGCAGGGAAAAGATGGATACGACCTGATCTCTTAAAATCATAGGCAGCGGTACAAGGTAAATTTTTGAAAAAGAAAAACAATGAGAGGTATACAAAAATGCTAGATAAAGAACATGTATAGTATACCTGATTAAATCAAGCAGGCTAGGTGACTATTTGTCGCCACCCCGTTGCAAAGAGGATGCCAATATATCATCATCATCATTGCGAATCGCAGAGCTGAATTCAGCCAGCATTTCACCACCTGCAATCTTCTCGCTCTATAAACCGTCTTGCGATGTTGTGTGACTTTTAACGCGAGAGCGTTAAGGGCCCCGTGTCGGAGAAAATCATTCTGAACCAGCCCTACTGTGCAGGCCCTCCATGTGATGCAAGGTGCTAGTGAAGAAAAATTTAATTTCTCACATTTAAATCCGTCAGAAAAGTAGTAAAGTACGACTTAACCGCGACCTACAGCCATGGTGGCGTTGGACTGTTATTTGAATGTACCAGAAAACATAATTCTGTTGCGAGGAAACTCAAACACAAATTCCTTTGGCCAGCATTTCTACCATACCCACAGCTGCGTGTTCGGGTATGCTACTAGAGAAAATCTTATCCAGATGGCGCTCGCATCCTCGGCAGGTCAAATTGGGACTTGCCTTCCTTGTCAGTAGCGACGAGCGCGTCGGAAGCATCCTAATCTGGTTCTGCCTTCATCGCAGGGAACACATACGCAGCCGCACTAGACGCCAGCATTGATTCATCCTGCAGCCTGCCGCTGTGAAAACACGGACTACGCTGGACCCACCTGGTTCAAGAAGCCGGCACCGTCGGCTGCGCAGTGATCTGCTACGTTGGCTTCCACGTGACCTTCTACACTACAAAATAAGCACCTTCGTCGACTTTGCGGCATTTGGCAGTAGCGACGAGCGCGTCGGAAGCATGCTAATCTGGTTCTGCCTTCATCGCAGGTTAGTGGAAAGAACACATTGATCATTCGCATTATTATAAGCTGCTTGTCGCTGCTGCCAAATGTTTCGCCAACTTTTGCTGTTTTTCGTTTTGTTCGCCAACTTATCGAGTGTGTTCTTTGGTTGTAGGGGCACACACGTCTAAAACGTCTAAAAATGACTGGCAAGGAAGTGGCAAAGATGAAAGAGGATTTCAAAGCTGATGTCGCAAAGTTAAGAGAAGAAACCAAAGCTGAAATCAGGCTATTTCGTGAGATGATAGAGCGGGAAATGCGAAATGAAATTCGAGAACTGAAAAGCGAAAGGCAAGGCTTAGTTAAAAGCCTCGAGTTTGCACATGACTCTATTAAAGAGCTTGAGGGAAAACTAAACGCGGAAATCGCTAAAAACAACAACCTTGCTGCTGAAAATGAGAGGCTTCGATCAATGCACACCAGTCTGGAAAGTGAAGTGCTTGATTTGGACAAGCGACTTGTTCTGTCCGAACAATACTCAAGAAGGGCCAACCTAGAAATACAGGGAGTCGTCAAAAGTGACAGCGAATCTGTGGTTGACATAGTCTCAAAGTTAGGAAATGCAATGAGTGAGTCAGTTCAAGAATGCGACATTGAATCCTGTCATCGGGTACCAACACGAAAGGGAGATAAGTCGAATATTATAGTTCAGTTCCGGTCTCGAGCCATACGTGACGCTGTCCTAAAGAAAGCCAAGAAGATGAGGCTGAAAAACACTCACATTGGACTGGAAAATCCTGATCCTGTATACGTAAATGAGCACCTCTGCCCGGCACAAAAGAAACTGCTTGCTTTCACTGTTAAAAAAAAGTATGAGCATCAATTGAAGTCTGTGTGGTCACAGAATGGAAAGATTTTCATGAGGCAATCCGATGGCTCGGCGGTTGTGCCGATAACCAGCGAGAGAGACCTTATCAAGCTTTTCTCGCCGGCAAGCCGTCCTGCAGAGCCAGCAACAGGCGATAATCATAGCTCACCTGGTAATTGAAATCTGGCGTCTCTCTGCTCTGTGATCACACAACAACTAAACAAAAATGACCTATCACGAACTAGCCCTACCACAACAAGTGAAGCTAAAATACCCAAACTGTGAAACCGCTTTGCACCTTAACGCTCGCTCGGTAGGCAACAAGGAAGACGAAATCGTTCTGCTTCTAAAACAATTCTCTTTCGAATTTACAGTTTTAATGCTCACTGAAACGTGGTATCAAACTGATAGCAAGATGCTAGAGCTGCCTGGTTACGAAATGTTTTTCCTTAACAGACCTAACAAACGTGGTGGGGGTGTCGCTATCTATACTCTCGCGTGCAAAAGGTGTCGCATTGTGCCTAATCTTAGTGGCGTAACCGATGATTATGAAGTTCTAACACTAGAAAATCGAAATCAAATAATTTCAGTGGTATAATGCCCCCCAAATGGTAACATAAAAAATTAACGGATTATTTCGATCAAATTCTAGAATATTCATCACTAAATAAACCTTCGCTTTTGTGCAGTGGTGATTTTAATATCAATATTCTTGACCATAACGCCACTGTACATGATTTCAACCTGAAGATTGTCTCCTGTGGATTTGTGAACTTAATAGAAACAGCAACACGTGTCACATGTGCTACTGCGTCGGCACTAGATCTAATAATTACGAATATTGAAACGAGTGTGTTCTCTTCTGGTACAATCGCTTCTGATGTGAGCGATCGCTGTCCGGTATTTGTCGTCTTTCGGAATGAGCATGCTAAGCGAAACAATGTGAAAGAGTCTATTACTCTGCAGCGCATAACAGATGCCTCTTTGGAAGCATTTAAGCACGACATTATGAACTTCGATTGGTCCTATGTGCTGCAGAAAAACTGATGTCAATGATGCGTACGACCTTTTTTTCACCATTTCCTTCGTTTCTATTCGAAGCACTTTCCACTCGAAACGTACACAAAAAAATACGAAAATGATAAGAAAACCATGGGTAACAAGCGAACTTTTCAAAATGATAAAGGACAAAAATCGTCTTTATCAAACGTTCCTTCAAACACGTGCAGAAGATACGCTCCTTCACTTTAAAAAGTTAAGAAACCGATTAAACTCTGAGCTACGGAAAGCTAAAGCATCATATTATCAGGAACTCTTTTACGGATGGGGAAAGAAACTTGCCTTCTGCCTTCGATTGACGCGGTGAGCTGCGGCAGGGTATTGAAGGACTGTGGCTGTGGTGACACTGTCGGTGCCGTTGAGAACGTCTAGCAGCAAGGCAAATGATAGCCTTCTGACCGAAAAGAAGACATCGTGGTCACGAGTGAGTTGTGCTACTTTAAGTGGTATAATAGGGCGCTTTGCGAGTTGATACCCAGTGGGGTGTATTGTTGTGGACCTGGGTGCACCTCGTACAGTAAGAGAAAGGTCCCGGGCATCTCATTTCATGAAATTCCGAGTGATGAAGAACTTCGAGAGAAGTGGCTCAAAGTTGCAATGCGTCAAACGTGGAATGCGTCAGATACTTGCTGAGAGAGATGCACTTTCGATTTGTTCTGACCAGAAAGCTCTCGTACGTCTGACGCCATTGAATCTTTTTTTGGGGGGGTTTGTGCGGAACAGAAAAGTCTCTGAAGACAAACACTGCGTCAAGATCGAAAAGCAGTAACGTGATGGACACGGAAGATAGCATATGCTCGTCGTTACGCCGGCAACTGAGTGTAGGCACTACTCCAGAACCATCCGAAAAATTTCTCAAAGAGGCGATAGCCGCGCTGTTCAACCACATTACCTGGCACAAAGAAACGATTCGTTCACCAGAATGTAGAGCACTAGCGATGGTTGGCAGATACCTGTGGAGAGCTGTTAATGTGCGGGTGTCTTGCAAAGAATGCCTAAGTTTGTTGACAAAGCCCAAGTCCTCGGCGCCATCACATTCTCTGATCGGGCTCCAAGACAGAAGCCGTCTGTTATATCCGCCAGACGAACTCGTAGTTGTGCTGAACTCTTTGCACAAGTAGGTTGAAGTAGTGCTAACTAAGCGAAGAAATGTTAAGCAGCCGCTAAGGGAGACTGCCGTGAATGCGGCTCAAGTTCTGCGAGAGCGTAAACTATTGCATTGTTGAGTGCCGGAGCATCACGAGAAGCTGTTTGAGATCATGCAAGCAATATTCTTCCACCCTCTATTCACTGATTTTGCGCTGAAGATAGCGGGCAAGAACGACATCTCAAAAGTTTTTCACAGAAGCCGCTGTCCCGAAAGCTCCACAATTTTTAAATCCAAATGATGGAAATAAAAGTGTTTGTTGTGCAGTTATTAGAGCCTACATTGTTTTTTTCGACACTGACATACAAAACATATGTAATAATAAGCAGAAGGAAAATGAAGCTTCATAGTAGTACAGATGAAAGCTGTGGTTTTCCTTTTATAGTTTTTTTTTTTCGGAAGAAGCAATTCGCGGCGGCCTGTACGCGTCTGTGTCGGCGTTAAACGCCCGCAGATGTTGTAAAACAATACAATTGACACTGGTAAAAAATAACGTGATATAGTTATGCTACAGCGCACGCCGCGGTAGAGCGTCCTGTATTTCTATTCTGGGGTAGCACCGCCAACTGGCGGTGAGTGACGCAACTAGGCGCGACGACCGGTTCCCTGCGTTCTCGGCGCCGATGGCCGGGCATGAAGTATATAGTAGGCTATGCCCAAACGTATGAACGATGTTCTACTTCATAAGGAAAGGCAAACGCAATTGCGAATTAACTATGAAAGTTCACATATTTGTCACATCCGTGAAGTTGTAATGGCACCCTATGACTTACTCCAATGAGAGATATAACAGTATAACATCACATTTTCGATTAATTTAAATGTAAAATAACTACATCCTGAGACATGTGCCTGATAACAGGTGCATTGATTCTTTTACAACACTTTTGACGAAGGATCTGTATAAGCATGATGGTGCTCTTCTTATTCTAGTGAATATGATCTAATCACCAGTGGGAACAAAGCGCAGCGCCGCTGGCAATACAAGGCGCTAGGAGATGCGCTTGCGGCAAAATATCCGCTACTTCTGTGGGACGGGCCAAAGCCTGGTAGCCGCCAATCTAATAGAATCGGCCATGTCTACGTAAGTGAAACGATTTGCAATATACACCCTTGAGCAAACGTGTACGGCCCCCAGGGTCGCCGAAAAAAGAATTTCTTCGTAATTAACACGCATAAACAGGAACTTACGAGTGCACTAGAAAATTTGTAGTGCCAAGTTTGGACTGAAGTCTTTAATTTCATGTTTCATTCATAAACAGAGGAGAAAATGAGTTTTATTGCACAATCACTGGTTTGTATACTTTAGCTCACGGGTGTACCTGATGGAACTACAACAGCAGCTAAGCTTACATTGCAGAATCACGAATCCCCGAATAACTGTTCAACCCTAAGGACTTTGCAATAATTAACAATGGTAGAACAAGAAATGTGTCTGGAGTCTGCGATTGGTTAAGCGGGCTTGTCTTCATCAAGGCAGCAACTGCTTTTCTTGGCAAAATTTTATGGTTCAATCTCATTGATGCACATGGAGAGAGAGAACTCTCTCACACACACAAAGTTCTCTATTAACCCTTGTGCACATGCACAAGGGTTAATAGAGAACTGTGAAGGAAGTAGAAACACTAAAAAATGTGGATGTTAGAGGTAGGTAGGTAAATGGTGTGGCTGTGCTGCTGGTGTTTTCAACAAAAGTTATAGAGAGTGGAAATTTATCTTCGTCAAGCAGGAATCTGACATTGCCTGTTTACGTGATAAGGTACTCAGCTGTTTTTGACACTCTTACAATGAAGAACTGGCAGCATAACCCCTGTTCTTTCACGAACACTAAACACATATTTTTTAACATTTCTAACTACCTCACAATATTCTATGCACCTGCTTTTCCTCTTCATTGTCGGTGGAGGAGGGAGTTATAAAATGTTGCCAAGAAAAGCGTTTGCCACTCTTATGAAGACAAGTGCACGTGCCAAAATGCCAACTCCAGAGACATCTCCTGTTTCTTCACTGTTGATCACTTTATAAGTCTCCGTTTTCCTATGAACCTCGGCTTTGTTAAAACATTTCAAATGTTTCACTATATGGGAATTTATCATGATGCAGTATTAAAGCTGCAAACGAAAAAGTCTTCATTTGTGCTGTAAACCATTTGCCTACTGCAATCGGGTTCCAAACACTGCTATAAACATTTCAATGCTGGACCAGTTATGAATATTCACTGTAGTAAAAAGTCACTAGTGTGATGAAAATATTCCGAAAACAGGCACAAAGTATGATCAACCTTGTGAGCGTTGCTGCCTAATTGTGAATTACCAACTTTGCCCAGCTGTCTGTCCATTGCAACGTCTATTGTACCTTTTACGAGTATCAATGAGTTCGTACATTGTCAGTGAATACTATGTAGGTCTTCTACTGTTACTTGTCTCTGCATTCCACACCAGCAGGCTCCTGGAGTGGAATGTCCCGTTGATTGATTGTTAGAAGATTGAGGTGTTATTCACTGATTGCTGTATCATCGCAAGCAGAAATTAAGCTTGCTTCAACAATGTTATATCATCAATATATAGTTTTCAGTGACAAATTTTGAGAATAAGTTTACTGAATAGTAAAAAATGTCATTAAATCAATATGCATATAAATCAACAATATCTCCATTAGTTATAGAGTGCTATATTATGACTCGCACAAAAAGAATGCAGCCTTGCAATTTGTGTATCACTGATCGATTGCTGTTCTAACTGCAGAGTCAATTTATAAGAAGACTGTCAGTTGCAAGAAAAGTACGGAAACACAGGGAGAGAAAGGTCGCACCCGTTCCTTCTTTGCGTCCTGCAGCAGTTACAAAGGAGACAGCCTTTGCAGAGCTCCAGGTATGCTTGACCGCTTTGTTACATCATGTAGTTCTCATGAATGTGTGGCATGTGTGAATCTGCATTTCCTGCCTTATATGGGGCTTTGATTGATAAGAAGTACAGACATTGTGTTGATACAAACTGTCTGTGGCTTTCAGTTATTACGGTCGGCCAACATCAACAGCACAACGCTGGATCTGGGAAGAATGAGAAGCCTCCTGGAAGTGACTTATGAAGACCGCAGCAAGGAACATGAAGACACGCTGCCTCAGTATTTCCTAATTGAAGAAATTGTCAGTTCATAATATTTGGCACTTGGTCATAAGTTTTAACTCAGTCGTGTTATTTTAACTAGGACTTGCTGAATATGATTTTTTTACTTGAGTGTTACTGTGTATTATCAGCTGCTTAATGTAGGTGTCATCACTAAGATGATGTAATTGAGTACAGTAAGCTCCTTATAAAGTCTTCAAGAGGCAAGGAAAGTCTGTTTAGGAATTGGAAAGTTGTGCTTAACATTTTTAATACACCCCATGTCAAGTCCACACAAATAATCTTTTACAGACTCATATGTAAGGCATGCAGAAAAATGAAGTCACAAAAAACAAAGCTACACTAAGTTTACAACTTCCAAGCCATATTTTCGTCTTTTTCTCCTGTTCTTTAGCACTGCAATGTTGTCAAAACTTGTTAAAAAACTCAAATTATTTATCTGGCAGCGGCACTTTTTCATTCGATACATGATGCAAACAGGTGAACATGACTGCTTCTGCACTTTCATATTTTCTGTAACAAGTAACGCGGACCAATAGGTATGATTAAGCAATTTGGGTGAAAGATACTTATTATGTATCCTCTGTGACGCTCCAGGCAAGCTACTGTACACTAAGCCATAATTAAGAACCTGTGCTTTGCTTAATGTGGCCTTACTGTAATTATTGTTAGCAGTTTTAGGATTCGATTTATCTTATGACTATTCTTTTCTAGCTCTGCATTGAAGTGGAGCTTCGTTTTGCATCCAAGGTTGGGGATCTCGAAAATAAGCTGAAAGCAGTTGTTGAAGTGTTTTCTCAGAAAGAGAAGCGGACGTGTTCGTTGCTGGACATCAGCAAGCACTTGCAAGGCAGCTTTGGCTACACATTGATCAATGAAGTATGTGAAAAAATTTGTTGTACACTCTTTTCCCCATTTTCCAATTTATTGGTGATGGGGACGATTGGTGATGGGGACGGGGAGCTAACGGTGATTAATGTGCAAGAATGAACAATGATATGCATTCTTTTACAATTTCAAGGCATAAAATGTGCCTTTGTGTTGCAGTCCCCCAGAAGAATATGTGCTATAAGGTTTCTTGCTTAGAGCTAGCCCCCACTGTATGACTGTTAGTCTCACTGCTCCAAATAATGAAGCCGTCAATTGCACTCTAACTTATGTACACTTAAAATGAAAGTTAGTATTAGCTGCACAGGTTCAAACATATCTATAAACGATATTACGGTTAGTTTAATGCATGAAAATTCAGATTTAATGACGGTCAACTTACGCAAAGCCTGCAGGAGTGTTCTAATATCCCATAGTGATATTTCAATTGTAGATAGTTCAGCAAACTCGAAATTATTATTGTACTGATTACGTTTTGAAAAATAACATTTCATTGCTTTTTCTTCAAATGTGCTTGCTATAGTCAGTGCTAAAAGTGAGCCAGTTCTAATTACTCCTTCATGTAGAATGGTTCAGCTCTTCGGGATTGAGTGGCGCTCTGCGGCACTGCACTTTTTTGATAAATTTTACTTTGTTGGTTCACTTTGTACTTTGCTCATTAAATGTTTGATAGGCAAATGTTTATAGGCTGTAACTGTCTTTGTAGGTTCCACTGCCCAGTGGTGATGTCCAGATTGCAGCTCCCCACATCTACACATGCATCGAGCATACGTGTGTTTATGCTGGCAGCAGGCAAGAAATAATCTGGGTCTCGAATGGCAGCCTAGAGCTAGCTGCAATTTACTGTATTTTAACCTACTACATCAAGAACCTGGATTATCCCTATGCATTTGCGCCATTCCTGGCACTGATGCAGAAACTGGTGCTTCCCAGCAACGTTGTGCCTAGAGGGCTCATAAATAACAGATTGAAGTGTTTCTTTGCCCTTCTGAAGAAAAGGAATGTGATTTGAATCAAAGCCTAGTTGACAATTTTTGCTTTCCATTCATCTTCACTTGTTGCCGTGAGGTGGTGTACATACAGATCATTTCTGCATTACATTTGTATGCCTTTGTATACCTGTTTTATTGAAAAATACTGAGGTAATGTATCCATTCACGCAGGTGGTACTTAGTGTTATGCACAAGCGTTTTATTTATCTGCTCAAAATTCTTAAAATTAGTGCTACTTGAAATATGGTGACCTTAGTTTATCATTGAGGTATTCTAACTGGTAGCCTCTAGATAGAGAGTAATTGTGCAGTATTATGCATACAGAGTCCAAAGTACCTTTTTCATTATTTATTTTAAATGTGTAGTGCATTGAAGAAGTTGGAATCCCATCCTTGGCATTGTTAGCTAGACAGTGAAACGTGTCTTGTAGCAGTTTAAGAAACACCTTTTCATCTTTGAGGTGTCGCCAGGATCTCAAATGAAAAGGCTCTATGCTGTAAGCATCACCGCTTCCAGCCTTTTGTCACGTGGCCCTACAAGCCAGTACTTTGCACGTGTCCTGATTTTTCTCATGTTTGTTGCTTTTTCTCATGTTTGTAAGAGAAATCAGTTGTCTTTTTATGCCAGTGGTGGCGAATGCTAACACCAAGAAAACGAAAACACCATCATAAAGATGCTATGCTGACCCTGAGAGCAAAGAAAACGTGACAAACAAGCTGTACATGTTGCCACATTGTCATAAGCACCGTTTTTCTTTGTGTTGAAGACGAAGTGATTGTGTAGCTAGTACAAGAACTCATTTGAATTTTCACTGCCTGGATAATGATGTCTATGATGGGATTTTAATTGCACAAACACTAGCTATTGTAAATTATTAAAAGATTATTTAGGAGAGCTTTTACTGATGTGCATAATTGTGCTATATACTCCTTGTCTAGAGGCTGCAAATATAAACACTGAGATGAACTATTGTGAACAATATTTATGTTACCCAAGGTTTGAAACTTTCGTGCAGCCAAAATAAAAGGTGCCCTGTTATGTGTCTCGTGGGCTTCTGTGATCCTGATACATTATCTCAGTAAAACACAGGGAAAAGTTTTATATCATGCTTCTTGACTTAGACGATAGCCTGTTTATTAACAAGAAAATCAGGGTGCTTCAAGGTTAACTTTGAGAATGAATACTTGTGGGGCCAGCAATAGAAACGCATATAACTTAACAGTTTGATAAAACTCAACAGCCTTGATTTTGTATTTACACTATGAGCATTTAAATGCCTACAAATGTTAGCCAGTCAGTTTATATTGAGCTTATCTTTATTTAAAGCAGTACGTGATATTTGTGGTGGAGTATGTGGTGTTCTTCCAAGTGCCGCAAGTGAAGTGTTATGATGTTACTAGTTTACATGGCTACACAATAGTCTGTTTGAAATGTGTATCGGGTATACTTGCTAAGATTTTAGTATTAGTCCACATGTATGCAAGCATTGCTTCTACTTGCATGAACATGTATTTTACCTATAATGTCAACATCTGTTCTTATTTTTATTCCTGCTCGGAGCCTGAAAGCCTGCTTTTTCTCTTAATGTCGATTTCCTGATAACACTGACTTGGAAGCGCTGTACATATCTCTATGGTACAGTCTTCTTTTTTTACAAAACATTGCCCATTGTCAAACATTTGTAATCGTATAGTTTAGAATATGCTATGTTGCATTTGGAGTGTCCTTGGAGCCATATTCTTAATGTACACCAGGAGGTGCAACAGTATTGGTGTAGCATTCAAGGGTGATATACAAACTATCCCCTTCTTATTGTAGTATTGCCTGTAATGTCGTTGTGCAGTTCAAGTTTTCCTTGTTTTCTTGTTTTCTAACCACAGTGCAAATTTATATATACAGCTAAGAGCGTTTCACTGATGTCATGTATGGCTTATAGTGTGACATGATGCCAGTGTTACTACTTTTGAGAGATGCTTATTGCTCATATGCACAGAGAAAGTGGTTCTTCCAGTGCTTACATGGACATGTATATCCCTTTAATTTCAACATGTGTTTTTAATGTTATCTTTATTCAGTTGTACGCTGAAAGACTTGATTTTTATCTTGCTACCAATTAACATTTATATTGGCTTGGAAGCATTACAAGTCTCGTTAGGTCGAGTCTTCTTTTTTAGGTGCCACCTATAGCCAAAACTTTGTATATTTCTGGCGTTTACTACATTGCATTGGGAACATTTTTATTGTCCTACTCTGAAAGTGCACAGGATACGCAAAGCTTTTTTTTTCTGTATTCTCCAAGGTGTATCTGAACACGTGTCCAATTCATGTTGTCGTGTCTGCAATCTCATATACTTAGCCTTAGCCTTGTTTTCTTGCTTCCTGACTGCTGTACAAATTTTTACAAGACAGTTAACACGGATTTAATGATGATATGTATGGCTCAAACACTGTGATATGATGCAAGTGATTTCCTGTGATATGATGCAAGTGATACTATTTTTTTAAGTCTCAAATCTAGTCTTGTCCCAGCAAGGCCTGCTGTATTTGTGGTGTATCTACTAATTTGGATTTTCAAATAAAAATATTGCATTCCAAATAAGTTTACACTATCTGTGGAAGTGTCAGTTTCTACTTGAATGATTTATACAAGCTAAGTGTGCCTCCTGCTCAGGCCTTCATATTGTGTTTTGAACTGTATTGTTTGGAACATTACCGTTACACATATGCTCAAATGTTGAGTAATGCACTTATCTCATGGTGATGTTCATTTCGTTAGAAATCCTGCAAGGGATAATAGTAGCTGTAGCTCTTTGCTGGCTGAAAGACAACGATTATAAGTGATTTAAAGAGAAGCAATCTTTTTATGCCATTCAGCTGAGTGCTTCTGTGCAGGAAATTTCATATGGGCCCCACTCTTTGCACCACCGAGCCGGGGGCGGCCTAGCAACGGGGACGCATCACTTCTTGGCTTTTGTTCCAGAAGGCCCCACTCGTCGCATAGGCCACCCAGCCAGCTGTCGCCAAATAACAGAGGTGCATCTCTTTCCTTCTGTTGAGCGTCTTTGTTCGGTGTGTTCCAGAAAAGCCCGCCACTCTGCGCATGCTCCACCCAGCCAGGTGTCGCCTAGCAACAGAGGTGCGTCTCTTCCTTCTTTCGCGCTTCTTTCTGCTTGCGCCTCTTCTTTCTGCGGCTGTATTACGCAGCCGACAGTCCTGCTCGAAGAAATGCGAGCCCTTGCGGAGGACGCCACTCGGCCAGTTCTTTACGGACGCTGTCTTTACGTGCGCTTGCTCTTCGAAAAAGTTCATGTGTCCACCTCGTGCGGTTTCCACGGCAAATGGTTTCCCTGTCTCTCTCTCAGCCAATAGGCAAAAAAATGGAAAGAGAGAAAAATGACATTGCGTTTTTCAGGCCATAACATCGCTTCAACCACAAGGATATGTAGTCATAAAATGCCACCTACCCCTCAAAATTCACAACAAAGGTGAGTGTGGGAGCCATAGAAATTTGTTTAGTTTCGAATGGTGTCGTGACACATTCGTATTCTTTTGAGGTACAATTGCGTAGCTGTTAAGCAATAAATTAGGGAAATTTTTGCCTTGCCCACCAACAACGCCAAGTGTTCAGACCCTTGACTCGCACTGTTGCTGTTTTTCTCCTGCTGCACATGCATTTACGTTTACTGTGTGGATTATTCCTAAGGTATCATTTAACATGTGAAAATTAAAAAATAATATTAGGGTTTTGTTTCTAAGAGATCATTCAGCATGCAAAAATTAAAAAAGAAAATCATTCGGCTGATAATCATTATTAATGTTCGCATGCTAAATGATACCTTAGGAACAATCTACCTAGTTTACATAAATGCATGTGCAGGAGGAGAAAAACGGCAACAGCGCGAGCCAAGGGTCTGAACACTTGACGTTCGTGGGCAAGGCAAACATTTCCATAATTTATTGCTTAACAGCTACGCAATTGTACCTCAAAAGAATACGAATGTGTCATGACACCATTCGAAAGTAAAGAAATTTCTATGGCTCCCACACTCACCTTTGTTGTGCATTTTGAAGGGTAGGTGGTATTTTATGACTACATATCCTTCCGGTTGAAGCGATGTTACGGCGTGTTTGAGCTCTAAGTTGCCTGAAAAACACAATGTCATCTTTTTCTCTTTCCATTTTTTTACCTATTGGCTGAGAGAGAGACGGGGAAACCATTTGCCGTGGAAACCGCACGAGGTGGACACATGAACTTTTTCGAAGAGCAAGCGCGCATAAAGAGAGCGTCCGTAAAAAAACTGGCCGAGTGGCGTCCTCCGCGAGGGCTCGCATTTCTTCGAGCAGGACTGTAGGCTGCCTAATACGGCCGCAGAAAGGAGCGCGTAAGAAAGAAGAGGCGCAAGCAGAAAGAAGTGCGAAAGAAGGAAGAGACGCACCTCTGTTGCTAGGCGACACCTGGCTGGGAGGAGCATGCACAGAGCGGCGGGCTTTTCTGGAACACACCGAAGAAAGAAGCGCAAAAGAAGGAGGAGACGCGTCTCTGTTGCTAGGCGACACCGGCTCTATGGAGCATGCGCAGCGCGGTGCCCATCTGGGGCCTCCTGCAAGCCGCTTTGTGTAAACATATTAATGGACTCAACGGGTATACTGTAGAAAGTAACCTCTATTTTTAAGCAAAGGCCCTCAATGCTGTATGCCTATAGTAAAGGTTAAAGGGCTCGAGGTTATTGTAACCTCTAGTTTAGGCGATGCCTGGTTACCTTTAATACAAGTTAATTTTGTAAAAGTTACTGTTTAACTTATAAATTAAAGGTGCACAAATTTGTGAGAATATACCCCTTTAATAAATGTTACCGTGCTAAGAGTGTAGGATACTCACGTGGCAGTCCCCACGCTTTGTTCTGTTTCCTACGAGCGCTCCTACATTCGTCGTTCCACCATGGGACACGGCTTTTGCATGTCACACTACTCATTTGAGATATGCATTTAGAAGCGGCATCAATTATGAAGGTAGTGAAATACTCCACAGCAGCATCAATTCCTAACGAAGACCTGTCAGCTCAGGAGATACTATTAGTAAGAGTTCGAAATTTCTCCCAATCGGCTGTATCAACCTTCCATCGAGGGGCTTGTGGTGAGGACTCATTTTCTTTGGTTATTCTCAGTAGTATTGGGAAGTGATCGCTCCCGTAAGGATTTTTGGTAACTTCCCATTTAAGTTCAGAAAATAGAGACGCGGAAGCTATGCTCAGATCAATAGAAGAAAATGTTCTGTTTGCAATACAGTAAAATGTAGGTTCCTTTTTATTCAGGAGGCACGCACCAGACGAGAAAAAAAATTGTTCAACAAGACGACCTCGCGCATCGATACGAGAGTCGCCCCACAGACTGCTGTGCGCATTGAAATCGCCAAGAACAAGATAAGGTTCCGGCAATTCGTCTATAAAGGACTGAAATTCATGTTTGTGTAAGTGGTAATGTGGGGGTATGTAAAGCGAGCAAATGGTGATGAGTTTGTTTAGAAGAACAAGTCGAACTGCCACTGCTTCAAGGGGCGTTTGTAGCTGCAAACCTTGGCATGCTATGCTTTTGTGTATTATGATGGCAACACCGCCTGATGATGCGAGCGCATCATCGCGATCTTTACGAAACGTAACATACTGTCGGAGAAAGTTTGTATGTTTTGATTTTAAGTGTGTTTCCTGTACACACAGCACTTTTGGATTGTGTTCGTAAAGGAGTTCTTGGATATCGTCGAGGTTCCTAAGAAGGCCTCTGACGTTCCACTGCATAATTTGCGTGTCCATAGTGAAGGTAAGTTGGTGCTGTGTGTACGAAGAAGAAAGTGTTTTAGCCTACAGAGCCGTTTGCGGCCCTGTAATTTTGGTTCTGTCTTTTCTAGAGCGGTCCAAACAATTTGGCCACTCTTTAGGTGCTGACTGCACCACCTTGCTTGGAGTAGTGTCCATAGCCTCTTCCGAAGCGCTGGACACTCGCTCTAACGAGCGATGTGTACGTCGTGTAGCCTTCGCCTCGAGGGACGAAGGCTGTGGCCTCACCAGCCCGGAGGCCGATGGGTCCTCCTTAGCCTCTGAGCTGCGATGGCTGCTGCCAGCGCTAGTGGAGGCCTCTGGTGTGGCCGATTTCGAGAAGGGCAGGGCAGCCTTAGCTGCTCCCACCATGGGGGCGGGTGGCAGTCGCCTCAGTACGCTGCGCGTACCTTGGGCGACCGCCGGGGTCCGTCGTGATGCTGCCCCCTGTTGCACCACTTCGGCAAAAGAAGTTTTCATTGAAAATGAAGGCGAAAGACGCTGTCGTGCTTCCCGGAAAGTGATATTCTCTTTGACTTTGATCGTAATTATCTCTTTTTCTTTCTTCCAGGCTGCGCAAGATGTGGAATATGCAGGGTGGCTGCCATCGCAGTTTGCGCAATGGGCCTCATCAGTACATTAATCAGAAGAGTGATCTTTTGCAGCGCATTTCGCACAAGTTAGTTGCCCTCGGCAGCGTTGAGAGGCATGGCCAAACCTCTGACACTTGTAGCAACGTCGTGGATTTGGAATGTAAGGTCTTACACGCAGTTTAAGGTAGCCTGTTTCTATTGCATCTGGGAGTGTGCTAGAGCCAAAAGTAAGTATTTATGTGTTTGGTTGGTAGTTCTTTGTTGTCGCGCCTGAGTTTTATGCGTTGCACATTTATAACGTTTTCTTCTTTCCATCCATTCAGGAGTTCTTCGTCAGTCAAATCCATGAAGTCGTTGTCTGAAACCACACCCTTGACGGTGTTCATTGTTCGGTGTGCGCTGACAGATATGGTTTTATCGCCAAATGCCACTAGGTTTGTGAGTTTCTCGTACTGCATTTTGTCTTTTACCTCAATCAGAAGGTCACCACTTGCCATCTTGGTGGCTTTGTAGCCACTTCCAATGACCTCCGTGAGACATTTTGACACTAAGAAGGGTGAAATGTTTGTCGCTTTTTTGTCGGTGTTTTCACAGTAAATCACGGGGAAACGTGGAAAAGTTTCGGTGGCCTTTGTGAAGAAGTTGAAGGATTCATCGGTGCGCCCTCTTTTTATGAGAGGGCGATCAGGGAGTTTGGGGTATGAGGAAGCCATACAAATTAAAGTGACTTCGGCAGCGGTGCCAGCCGCCCACCGCGGAGCCCAACAAGGGGACGCGACAGGGTTGTTATGAACAAGACCTGCCAACGCCAGCTGTACACAACCACTATAACCGAATATGATATAACCAAGGTTGGCTATCTCACACAAGGTTAACCCTAGCTGCCTGGAAAATTAGAATATAAGAAGTAAGAAGGAGACAGGAAAGATTGAAAGTGAGAGAAAAAGACGAAGATTGAAGAGGAGGATAGGAAAAGGCAACTACCGATTTCCCCCTGGTGGGTCAGTCCGGGGGTGCCGTCTATGTGAAGCCGAGGCCAAAGGGGTGTGTTGCCTCTGCCGGGGAGCCATAAAGGTCCGAACAACCGGCATCGGCTCAACCCCCAGGATCCCCTTTCCCCAGACACGGCTCAGCCGCGCACGGCTTCATGCGGGAGGGTCCAACCCTCATGTGCTCGGGTCCGTGGTGGCGCAACTCACCAAACGCCTGCTTGCGCAGACGCCCCTGCGGGGGCATTGAAGAAGGAGCGGGAGCACAGTGGAGGCCGTGTTTGATTAGGAATAACTACACTTCTGCTGAAGGCAGTGAAGTACTTTTTGCGTCCAGTTATTTTTGAAATAGCCTAATTTTCATTAAAACGCCTGTCTCCACTTCTATAAACAGTGGCTTAGGGCCCCTTTAAATAAATCACTTATATAAATATTAAATAATAAAAGGCCAAATACACCTCCCTGTGGCACTTACCTCTGGTTGATTTATAGTCAGAATTAGTTTTGACGATGGCTACACATTGAACGCGGTCAGTCAAGTTACCCAGTGAATGTATTAGGCGCTTCTTCTTGTTTCTGCGGTTTTACGTGCCAAAACCAGTTCTAATTATGAGGCATGCCGATGGAGGGCTCCGAATTAATTTTGACCACCCGGGGTTCTTTAACGTGCACTACAACGCAAGCACACGGGCGTTTTTGCCTTGTATATTAGGCGCTGAGCCACGTACCGCATAAAGTTAGCTTATAAATAAGTTTTATATGATTTTGTCTTTCAAACGCCTTCATGATATCTATGTATATTCCGAGTGTAATTCTTTTTTCTCTTTTATGTGGCCAATGACTAATTCTGGCTGTCGAAAAAGAGCAAACAGTGTCGACTCCGTGTGGTATTTCAGGGGTCGACTTATAGAAAACGTTCTAGTAATCTCTGGTGCGTGCCTCATTAATAAAAAAAGAGCCAACCTACTACAATATCCATCACAATTTATATTCGTTTACATATTTAGTGATTGGCACTGTGGCCCTCCTTCCTTGCATAGAACGGAATGTTGTCAAGAATCGCTTTGGGAGTGACCACCTGCCTGTAATGCCGAAGTTAATACAGCAACATGACAGTCCACCAAATGCCCACCGTTGGAATATAACATCAACAAACTGGAAAAGTTTTAAAGATTCAACCTACTTACAACCTACGAAATTTTATCAACGATTATAGTATTGATAAGGTAGTAGCGAGGTTTACCACTTTTATTCTCGACGCAGCTGAAACACTAATTTCATGATCAAACGGTCTCTCATGTAAAAGGCGGGTCCCCTGGTGGAACGAGGACTGCAAGCTGGCGCGAAATAAACAAAGCAATGCATGCGTCGTACTGCGTTGCTCCCCGACTGCAGATAACCGTATAGCATTTAAACTCGTCAAATCACAGAGAAGGCGGACGCGGCGACAGACGAGGAGGACTAGCTGGGAGAGACATCCTACTCACAGGAGTCCAAAGTCGGCAATGGCCTAAGCAGGCTAAAGGGGCAGGAAATGCATCCATTACCCCTGGTCCATCAACAAGGAAACAGCTTAGTCGTCCAGGCCAAAGCTCTTGGCCTAGACGACTCGATCCAAATCTCGATCCAATGTTCAAAATCCTTTCTTAAACACAAAGAAATAGCCGAACATAAGACACTGCACCGTACATGCACACAGAATAACCCTTATAACCTTTTATAAGCGCCGAGCTAAGAGCTGCCTTGAATGTATTCAAGAGCTTTGCACCGGGGCCTGATAGAATCATTTACGACATAATTAAACACCGCCAGCCCTCTCTCGGGCCCTCTGGACTGCCAGGATTTGAGAGGTCTGATTCTGGGCCTTAATAAGCATCATCATTTCCTCTTGGGTGAAAGGGGGACCGGCAAATGCGCAGCCCCACAGGACATGCTCGAAGTCCGCATAACCACCACACAGGGGGCAGTCCGGGCTTGGGAACCGTTCGGGGTACATTGTGTGCAGTGCTGCAGGGCTTGGGTAAGTGCTGGTTTGTAGAAGTCTGAGAGTCACTGCCTGGGCCCTGCACAGTGAGGAGTGCGGCAGAGGCAGAAGTCTTCTTGATAGGTAATTGTGTTTGCATATCTCGTTGTATGAGCAGAGAGGCTCGGGTCGCCCTAGAGAGGACGCATTACCCGGCGCACGGTCAGTCAAACCTCGTGCAGCCGAGTGTGCCTCCTCGTTGGGGTTGAGCGAGGCACCTTCAATGTTTCCAAGGTGCGCAGGGAACCAGGCCAATGAGTGATCTTTGAGGTCTTTGGCGTTTTGGATGATACGTAGGGAAGTGACCTTAAAATGACGCTACGCGCACTTTTCAATGCTATACGGGCTGCCGGGCACCTTAGATCTGCACGGAAAGAAGCTATTGTCATTCCGATTTTAAAACAGGGTAAAGACCCCTTATTATTAACAAGTTACGTCTACTAACCCTCACAAGATGTTTCTGCAAATTTTCGAAAAAGTGGCTAATCACCGTCTACTGCGTTTTCTGGAATGTAACAAAATGCCTGCCCCATGCCAGTGTTTTTATAGAGAAGGCTGGTGGACGACTAATCATCTCGTAGGCATCGAGGAAAAGATTCGCGATGCCTTCATTCAGAAAAGATTCTCTCTGGCCGTATTCCTCTATATGGAAAAGGCATAAGATACTACCTGGCTTTACAGAATATTCACAAACCTCTCCGAAATGGGAAACCGTGGATACATGTCTAACTTTTAATTTAATTGAGAAGTGTCTTTCTGCCCATATATTCGATATTGGAATTGGAAACACTTGGTCTAGGTAGTTTGTACAGAAGACTGGAGTACCACAGGGTGGCGTACTTAGTAGCACCCTCTTTATTGTTACAATTAATTCTTAACATTCCTTTATTCTACAGAGTTTATTTTATTTTGCATACGCTGATAACGTGCAGATACAATTCAAGTTATGTAACCTCTTCATCTATGAGCGACAAGTTCAGCTAGGTCTGAAAAAATGTCAAAACGGGAAATGCGCTAATAAGAATGGATTTATGCTAAACGACAAAAAGAGCTCCTGAGTCATATTTGCAAGAAAGTTGCCTATGACAAGTAAATGTCTAAAAACAATGAATACCCTTAAAATGCTGTCACACACAACACGGGGTAGTGACAGGAAGTGCCTCGTGACCCTGCACAAGAGCCGTATAAACTCACGTTTGAACTAAGGTGCTACATTAGCATCTAGAGGACTATACCACCCTCAAGATGCTCAATCATGTGCAATATATAGGTATCCGCCTTGCGACCGGTGCCTTCAGAACAAGCTCCATACACAGCCTCTACAGTTGAGTCAAATGAGTGGTCTCTTCACGTGCAGAGGTCATGCTCTAGTTTCTTATACTTTCTGGAAGTAAGTTCAAACTGCCTGTCCCTTCTCTAGGATAAACGATACAACATGTAGTACACGTTTTCACAACCGACTTTCAGTGAGAGATCCCTTCTTACTGTGTGCAAGGTAATTGAGTGGGGATATGGATGTTCCGCATCGTATACATTAAATAATTCCTCTAGCGAAGCCTCTTTCGCCAAGGCTGTGGCAGGAGTTAGTGTTGCTAGTAACTTTTGGAAGTCAGTAAACACGCTTCAGAGATGCACATTCCCATGCACTTCCTTTAACTCCTCTGAAAGTACTCTTGCCGCCACATTACACAGACGCATTGAAGAGCCATTTCAGCGTCTCATATACAGCTGCTGGTCCGTATTTTTCAAAATCCGACGTTCTGCACAGGAAAACCAGCATCTTCACTGCAGAAGCTTATGCAGTGATCTCGTCTATGAAAGACATTAGGAAAACAAAGCTACGAAAAGCCATTATATTAACAGATTACCTAAATGTAGTGAAAACATTGCAATCATTACACAAACATATAAATACTATAATCAACGACCTTTACTCGCTGCTATGGACAACTTATATATCTAATGAACACATTCTAATACGCTGGGTGCCTGGACACAACGACATCCAAGGAAATGGGCTTTTAGATGAAATGGCTAAATACATCGAAACTAATGCTAGCAATCTGTCGATAGAAGTTCCTGCCACAGAGATGAAGCCATTGCTACGTAAAACACTGAGGAGCTTTTGCAACACTTGTGGGATGCGGAAATCTTGAATCAACTCTACGTAATTAAACCCCACTATAGGGTAATTGCCTGCCACTATCAAAGTCACGACGATGTGATGTGCTCTTATTTAGACTGAGAATAGGGCAAACATATGGTACCCATTCTTATCTTTACACTGAGGCTGAACCTCCGAGCCGTGGTAAATGTGGCCAGAGGCTGACCGTACTTGTCGTCTTGCTGTAGTGTCGGGAAGCAGAACCTGAACGTAAAAAGCACTTCCCTCTAGTGTATCCCTCTTCATCCCACACTGTTTCTTGGCACATAACCGATCTTCAAGGCCAAAACAGTACTTATTTTTAATGATGCTATTTTGCCGTTATTGGACTAAGATATTCGTAGCACGCCCTATCTCTAGAGGGTGCTGCAGCTATAGTAATCTAAGCCACACGCCTATGGTCCCTTGCGCTCAAGGGCCCCGGTGAGGCGGATGTGCCACTCACTGGCAGTCAGATATCTTAATGTAATATGCACTTGTAGAATATCTTTCATGGTCACAGTGAAAATAACTTGTTATTGTAATTATGTTAATGTATATATATTGTACACCGTTTAGAGCGAAAGTTTCAGTCCTCTTTACCGCCATGGTACCATTACCATTTGTCATTTACCACTTCATGGACTGTTTTATACCATTTTACCCCGCAGGGGCGTCTGCGTAAGCAGGCGTTTGGTGTGTTCCGACACCACGGACCCGAGCACACGGGTGTTGGACCCTCCCACGCTTAACCTTGCGTGTCTTAGCCGTGTCCGGGGAAAAGAGGATCCTGGGGGTTGAGCCGATGCCGGGAGTTGGACCATTATGGCCCCCCGGCGGAGGCAACACACTTCTTTGGCCTCCGCTTCACGTAGACGGCACCTCCGGACTGACCCACCCGGGGGAAATCGGTAGTTGCCTTTTCCTTGCTCTCTCTCCAATCTTCGTCTTCCCCTCTCGCTTTTAATCTTTCCTGTCTTCTCATCTTTTCCATTCACTTCGACTTTTCCTGGCGGCAAGGGTTAACCTGGTGTGGCTGTCCTACCTTGGGTATACCATATCGGGTTATAGTAACGGCATACTGCTGGCGCTGTGCAGACTTATTTACATGTTCTGCCACGTCCCCTTGTTGGGCTCCGTGGTGGGTGGCAGACGCCGTGGCCGAATAAATCACTTCGTTCCATGGGATCCTCAAACCCCTTTTCAACTGATCGTGCCTCGAAAAGGGTACGCACCGATGCAACCTTGCTATTCTGGCCCAAAAACCAAGAAACGTTCCCGAAATTCCACGTCCTTCACTGTGAGCAATCATCTATGAAAGCTAGAGCAATTTCACCATTTCTTCTGGCCAAGTGCCTCAAAGAGACACTTGGAGCCAGTTATAAGGTAACAAAGATGGCAAGCGGAGATTTGCTCCTCGAACTAAAAGACAAGCAACAATACAACAAACTCGCACACCTCGTAGCCTTTGCTAACATCCCTGTTCCTGTGAGCGCACATCGAACTATGAACACAGTGAAAGGCGTAGTATCAGATGAATACTTAATGACATTGAATGAAGAAGAACTCCTGGATGGATGGAAGGACCAAGGCGTAATCCACGTGCAGCGCATTAAAATCAGGCGGAATGACATCGAAATCCCAACAAAGCATTTAAGACTCACTCTCAACTCAACTACATTACCTGAGACTCTCGAAACCGGCTATGTAAAGCTTCATGTTCGACCTTATATTCCGAACCCGTGACGTTGCTTCAAATGTCAGAGATTTGGTCACGCATCCCAGAGCTGCAGAGGGCAGCTTATTTGCGCAAAGTGCGGCACAACCGCTCACTATTCTGACGACTGCAATAATGATGAGGTACATTGTGCAAACTGCGACGGCAGTCACCCTGCTTACTCAAGAGCTTGTCCTGCCTGGAAAAAAGAGAAGGAAATAATTACAGTATAAGTTAAGGAGAATATAACATTCCGTGAAGCTCGACAACGGATCTCCTCATTATTCTCACTGAAAACATCGTTCGCCGAAGTGGTGCAACGGGGGGCGGCACCACAACGACCTCTGGTGGCAGCCTGGACCATGCCTAGCGTGCCAAGGGCAACGCCACCCGCCCCTACGGTGGGAGCAGCCAATCGCTGCCCTGCCATCTCTCAAAGTCTGCACACCAGTGGCCTCTAACAAGCTCCGGCAGCAGCCGGGACACCGCATAGGCCACAGGGGTCCTGTCGACCTCCGGCCCGGTGGGGGCGAAGACTTCGTCGCTCGAGATGAAGTCTACGCGACGCACACATCGCTCTATGGAGCGGGTGTCCAGTGCCTCGCAAGAGGCTATGGACACCAAACCAAGCCAAACGGCGCAGGTAGCGTCGAAGGAGCGGCGAGGTTCTCTTGACCGCTCCAAAGAAGACAAAACACCAATTACAGGGCCTAACAAAGGCCCTGTAAAGTAAATTTAATCTCCTCCCTTTTGAGACACACAGCACAATTTTTTTTCAACATGGACATACAGTGGAATATTAGAGGACTATTAAGAAACCTAGATGACGTCCAAGAAATTCTCTGTAAGTTTAATCCTAAAGTGCTGTGTGTTCAAGAAACACACCTAAACTCCAGAAACACCAACTTCCTACGTCAGAATATTGTTTTCCGAAAAGATCGGGAGGATTCTGTCGCATCATCTCGTGGTGTGGCCATCATACTCGACAGAAGTGTAGCCTGTCAGCAACTTCCACTCAATACGGCACTTGAGGCGGTTGCCGTTCGTGCTGTACTTCTGGGTAAACTCATAACCATTGGCTCGCTCTACATACCCCCACATTATCATTTACACAAGCATGAATTTCAGTCATTTATAGATGAATTACCAGAACCTTACCTCGTTTTTGGCGATCTCAATGCACACAGCAGCTTGTGGGCGATACGCGTATCGATGCGCGAGGACGCCTAATCGAACAATTTCTGTTCTCTGGCTTAGTAGGGAAACCCACCTACTGCAATCTCGCAAACAAAACATATTCTGCCATTGATCTCAGTGTAGCTTCCCGTCTATATTTCCTGAACTTAAATGGGAAGTTATAAAAAATCCTTACGGGAGTGACCACTTCCCGATACTGCTGAGATCACCACTACACAAGGAACCTCCACCACAGGCCCCCCGGTGGAAGTTGTATACGGCAGATTGAGAAAGATTCCAAAGTCTTACAAGTAGTATCTCGTGGTCTGACATATCTTCGTTGGGAATTGATGCTGCTGTCGAGTATCTTACATCTTTCATAATTCACGCTGCTTCTGAATGTATACCTGAAATAAGTGGTGTGACCTGCAAACGCCGTGTCCCATGGTGGAACGACGAATGTCGGAACGCTCGTGGGAAACAGAACAGGGCGTGGGAGTTGCTACGCGACTCCCCAACTGCGGAGAATCTTGTCAATTTTAAGACGATAAAATCGCAGGGCAGAAGAACGCGTCGACGGGCCGGTAGAGAGAGTTGGGAGAGGTTTTTATCAGGCATCAACTCGTATACAGACGAGGGCAGAGTCTGGGAGAAAGTTAATAAGATAAAGGGGCTACAAACTTATTCACTCCCGTTGGTAAACACACAAGGCGACAGTCTGGAAGACCAAGCTAACTGCCTGGGAGAACATTTTGAGCATGTGGCCAGCTCATCCCATTATTCAAACATTTAAAAGACACAAGGCTGCAATAGAAAAACAGAAACTAGAAAGAAAATGTACTGGACACGAGGCATACAATCAGCCATTCTGCATTGCTGAGCTGTATGCATCGCTTAGTTGTTGCAACAAGTCTGCCCCAGGTTCTGACCGCATAGCTTATCAAATGCTGAAACACCTTCCCCATGAAACAAAGAAAACTCTGCTCTCCCTGTACAATGCTATATGGACCTCCGGCGTCATCCCCTCTACCAGGAAAGAGGCCATTGTCGTTCCTATACTGAAGCAGGGTAAGGACCCATCGTCTGCTTCAAGTTACCGGCCCATAGCACTAACAAGCTGTCTCTGCAAACTGTTCGAAAAAATGATAAACTGCCGACTACTACATTTCCTCGAATCAAACAAACTGCTTGACCCGTACCAATGCAGGTTTCGAGAAGGTCGATCCACCGCCGACCATCTAATACGTATTCAGACGCAAATTCGTGAAGCTTTTGTCCATAAACAGTTCTTTCTATCTGTATTCCTTGATATGGAAAAAGCCTACGATACCACGTGGCGGTTTGGAATACTTAGAGACCTCTCACACGTTGGTATACGTGGTAACATGTTAAATGT
Organism: Dermacentor silvarum; assembly: GCF_013339745.2. Lineage (NCBI taxonomy): Eukaryota > Metazoa > Arthropoda > Arachnida > Ixodida > Ixodidae > Dermacentor > Dermacentor silvarum. Next base: position 260,412,533 of record NC_051155.1, read on the forward strand.
CATAGAAAGTTATTTATCTAATCGCACATTCCGTGTTCGTGTAGGAAATGCTGTATCAAGACCTTTTGTGCAGGAAACTGGAGGGCCACAGGGCGGGGTGCTCAGTTGCACTCTCTTTATCGTAAAAATGAGTTCTTTGCGTCTGTATATCCGAAGAAACATGTTTTATTCTGCATACGTCGATGACGGTACAGATAGGTTTCGCCTCGTGCAATCTTGCAGTCTGTGAGCGGCAGATTCAGCTTGGTCTGAACAGGTGTCTAAGTGGGCAGATGAGAATGGATTTAGCCTTAACCCACAAAAGACCACCTGCGTCCTGTTCTCCAGAAAGAGGGGTCTGCACCCCGATCCTGACATTGAGTTGCAGGGAAAACGTGTGGCCGTAAAAACCGAACATAAATTTTTAGGTGTGATTTTAGATACGAAGCTAACATTTGTGGCACACATACAGTATGTAAGAAATAAGTGCATGAAAACAATGAATATTCTAAAAGTATTGTCACGCACCGCTTGGGGTAGTGACACAAAGTGTCTTTTGAATCTGTATAAGAGCCTCATACTCACAAGACTAGATTACGGCGCCATAGTGTACCATTCTGCTACGCCAAGCGCCCTAAGGATGCTGGATCCTGTACACCACCTAGGCATCCGTCTAGCCACTGGTGCCTTCAGGACAAGTCCTGCGGCAAGCCTTTATGTAGAGGCAGACATGTGGTCGCTTGACATGCAACGTTCGTACCTAAGCCTCGCCTATTTTCTGAAAGTTAATTCGAACTCGGAACACCCGTCCTTCTCAACCGTAAATGACATGACCAGTGCCACACTTTTTAATAACCGGCCGACAGCAAGAGATCCCTTCTCAGTACGTGTAAGGAAAATTAGTGAAAAATGGATATCCCACTACCTGAAAATACTCTGATGGCCCCAGCAAAGCTAGTGCCGCCGTGGCAGTGGCAGCTCATAGAGTGTGATACCTCATTTGTAGAGGTCACGAAAGACGCTCCAGAGGCACATATCCGAATGCATTTTCTAGAAATTCAGTTCAAGTACTCGTCCTGCACTCAGTTCTACACTGACGCTTCCAAGTCACATGCAGGGGTAGCTTATGCGGTAGTCGGACCGTCGTTCTCAGAGTCCGATGTACTGCACCCGGAAACAAGCATTTTTACGGCTGAGGCTTATGCACTTTTATCCGCTGTGAAGAGTATAGGCAAATCAAAACTCAAAAGATCAATAATATTTACAGACTCCCTAAGCGTCGTAAAAGCCCTCATGACTCTACATAGACACAAAAACCCTGTACTCATTGAACTGTATTCTGCTCTGTGCAAAGCATACATGTCTAACCAGCATATTATTTTGTGCTGGGTGCCTGGCCATAGAGGCATCGAGGGCAATGTTCTGGCTGATCAAATGGCCACATCAACTACATCGCGAGCCCTTAACCCTACCACTTCTATTCCTGCCACAGATCTCAAGCCCTACTTGAGAAAGAAACTTCGAAGCCACTGGCAGCGCTTGTGGGATGCCGAAACGAACAATAAGCTCCACTTAGTTAAGCCACAGATTGGCCCCTGGCATCCTGTTACGAAAATACGAAGAACTAATATCCTATTCTCTCGTCTGAGAATAGGACATACATACGGCACCCACAATTTTCTCTTAACTGGAAATGACCCGCCAACCTGTGGTAGATGTGGAGAGAGGCTTACCGTGCTCCACGTGCTCGTGGAGTGCAGGGAAGCCGAAAGAGAGAGAAAAAGACACTTCCCTCTAGCGTACCAGTATCCTCTCCCTCTCCACCCCGCTATGTTTCTAGGCGACGAACCTCTTTTTAACACCAAAGCTGTTCTGGATTTTCTGAGCGATGTTGTACTGCATGTTATTTGCCCAATAGTTTCTTAGCGCGTCCTCGCTTCAGAGGATGTCGCCGCGATAGTAGTTTTGCATAGCACGCGGCTAGGCCCTTACGTTTTAAAAGGGTCTGTCACGGCAGTAGTGCTTTTTAAAAAGATTTATCTGTGATATATTTTCGTCTATCGTCATTATCTTGCAATTTGTTCTTTCGTGATCATAGTGCACCTCATTAGCCATTGCCATAATTTTATTACATATACATTTTACGCATTTTACAGCGATTGTGTTTAGGCCCTTTTACAGCCACGACACATCTAGCTTTCGCAATTCATTGCTCCATTGTCAACTCATGAACACTGGCCTGGCGCCCTTTGGCCATACCTCGCCCTTGCGCCATTAAACAACATACATCATCATCATCACCATTTTTCTTAGCGCTCTTTCGCCATGCCTTCCCCGTGCGCCAATAAAACCCACATATAATCATCAACCTCTCCTGGGTTTGGACTTGAAGGGGGCGTCCGGTACATGAGCGCAAGAACGTCTCCACCACATGTCACTTTGTTGTGACGGTGGAACACCAGTGGCACAAGAAACGTTACCGAACTAACTGTTTATTTTGCGAACGTGTGCCCAGCAAATAAAGTGACACTCAGTACAGTGATAGCGGCAAGAACACACGCCTGTCGTGGAAAACTGATGTATGGTTCAGACGCGTCCACTATCTGTAGTTGGTTCATCGCACATTCCAGCGTAATCGCTGGTGCTTTAGAATGAACAAGTTTTAGAATAAACACAAGTTTTAGATTGAACACCACTATTCGCGTGACCCATGCACTCTGATTACAAAAGGTTCGGTGACAAGACAGACAACAGATAGAAGTCAACCCGTACGCGCTTCAGTACACAAAAATAAGACGAGAGCTAATATGGTCTTTTGTGGAACACACATTGAAATTATTCCTGCATCCAATTGAGCATTGTTCTGTTAGTATGCGCGTTTGTAATGCAACGAAAATGGTCCTAGAGGGTTCAACAAATGATTAAATGATAAATATTGTGGGCAATTAATAACAGCTACTGAATAAGGGTCACGTTACTTCTCCGACACAATCAGACGCATTTGTAATGCAATGAGATTTTGTAGCACTAACTTTAATGCCGAAGAAATAAATCCTCCTGAGAGGCTATGTACATTACATTGCGCATTGGCTTGAGTACTTCTCAAGGTAACCAAAATGCGTTTGCATAAAACATTGACCCTGAACATACTCTCATATGCGTGCTGAACCTAATGAAATTGGTCTAATAATTTTCTTCCCACTAGCTCTGTAGAAGTTACCAATAATTTGACATAGGCCGTCTCTTTCTTACAGACGATGAAAACCTGCCGTGAAGTCATGAATACCGCGAAGTAACATAGAAATTCAGCATGCAGTGCCGGCATGGCAAACCATCACACGATGTTGCATTTTATCTCTCCTTTTAAGCGAAGAAAAAAATTCAGTGCCATTTCACTCTGTGAAGGTGGATGACCAGCGAAGCTGCGTATGTGGTGATTGACCGTTGCTCCGGTGAAACGCTACAAGTTTGCGGGGTCAGGGCCACATGGACGGTTCGTATTTCTTTCCGCCTCGCGGTCCTAGCGAGCAGCACGCTTACGCTTGGCGTCCGCGGCCCGCTCATCGTCGGTGGTCTCCTTAGCCGCCGCCGCCGTGCCCATTCCCTTTTCTGTTCACGTCGTCGTTCTTTGTAGGTCACGCTGTTCATCTTCAGAACGTACGACACGCGGCCTAGCCATTTCACAGTCAGAGTAGAAGTGAGAAATGGAGCTACGTAGAGCATGACATCAGGAGACAGAAGACGCTCAGATTGATAAGCACTAGTTTGAATACGCGGGATGGCGTACACGTGTATGGTGCGAACGTAGACATGGCCGACGCGGGTCGAAGTGTAGTATCTGTTGTGATCAGCTTAATATCTGATACGGGGTGTATTTCTAGCCAAGATTATAAACTTATTTTTGCAAGTTGGTGGAGTGCTTGAAGCCTGCTTCGCCTCCTTCGCGGGTCGTCCCGGTATTGCACGATCTTCGGGATTGGCCCACGTTTTTGGTCTGCGGACATCAATCCGCTAGAAACTAGTCATGTACAACTATGCAGTAAAACACTTTGTACAATATTAAACCTGAGAAGGTTGTCACTTCATCTACGTTCATGGAGGTCTTGATTCTGGCATCTAATTGGTACATTAAAAAAGTGGTTTTTCATGTTCGCAACAAATCAGTCAGTAGTACTATTGCGAACCGACTTGTAAGGCGATTGTGCCCTTGAGCTGTGTTTCGGGTTCAGGGGGATAATGCGTGCATGATTGCTCAGGATTGTAGTGTTCGCGGAAACTCCGACGAGTTGTCACGTGAGAGGTGTGCGGCTTCTGCAAGTTAGGTGCTCTGGTGGAACGCTGATGAAGGACATCCCTCCCTTTCCACAACCGTCCTGTCTCCCTTTAGCGGCTGCGGGAACAGGCTTCGGCGGCGCGAGAGATGTGTGGCAATCGCCTTGCATGTTATGTACGGCAGCACACGTTGCACAACAGACGCATGACTAATCGGCTCATACATATAGGCATTACGGCTACAGAGGCTCGCAGGGGCGTCTGTGTGAACAGGCGTTTGGTGTGTTGCGACACCATGGACCCGAGCACATGAGGGTCGGACCCTCCCATGCTTAACCGTGCGTGGCTTAGCCGTGTCCGGGGAAAAGGGGATCCTGGGGGTTGAGCCGATGCCGGGAGTTTGGACCTCTATGGCTCCCCGGCGGAGGCAACACACTTCTTTGGCCTCCCCTCGTAGATGGCACCCCCAGACTGACCCACCCGGGGGAAATCGGTAGTTGCCTCTTCCTGTCTCTCTCTCCCTCCTGCCTTCGTCTTTCTCTCTCACTTTCCATCTGTCCTGTCTTCTCTTTACTTCGTTTTACTTCCAATCTTCCGGGCAGCAAGGGTTAACCTGGTGTAGTTCATCCAACCTAGGGTCTATTATATTAGGTTATAGCAGTGATGTATAGCTGGCGTCTGCGAGTGTTACTAAACCTTGTAGCGCCCCGTCGTTGGGCTCGGTGGTGGGTGGCTACCATCGCTTCTCAATAACAAGAAAACAACTAATGGGTACTCCCTTCCCTTCGTTACCTGATTGCTCTCTCAAGAGAGGGCGCACCGATGTCGCGTTTCAGTTCCTAAGCCAAGCAAAGAAAACTTCCCCCGCTTCCATGTGCTGCACAGTGAACAACAAGAAAGATCAGCTCGAGTAATTTCCCCGTTCCATATGTCCAAACGCCTTGCAGAAAAGCTTGGCCAAGGCTACAAAGCAACAGAAATGGCAAGTGGAGATCTGCTTCTCGAAATCAGCAGCAAAAGCCAACACGACAAATTGACGACTCTTGAGAAAATCGGGGACATTCCCATAACAGTCACGCAGCATAAATCCATGAACACTGTTCGTGGGGTAGTCTCAGACGACGACTTGATCGACCTTAGTAAAGTGGAATTGCTAGAAGGATGGAAGAGCACAATGTGATCGATGTGAAAAGAATCAAAATACGCCGTGATGATAAAGAAATACCTACCAAGCACCTGATTCTGACATTTGGCTCGAGCAGACTTCCTGAATACATTGAAACAAGATATATCAAAATACGCGTCAGGCCATATATACCAAACCCACGGAGATGTTTCAAGTGCCAAAGGTACGGCCACGGATCTCTGAGCTGCCGTGGGCGGCTCACCTGTGCTAAGTGCGGTGACAATGACCATCCCGCTGACGACTGTAACAACGAACTCCACTGCGCGAACTGCGACGCTGGGCACCCCTCATACTCTCGTTCTTGCCCTGCTTGGAAAAAGGACAAAGAAATAATCACACTGAAAATCAAAGAAAACATATTGTTACGTGTGGAAGGACACAGACGAAAAAGGCTATTTACAGGCTATTTACACTGGAGCCAGACAGCCAGGCCCACACTCGCTCGCAACCAAGAGCACAGACACCCTTCATCGTCTTTCTCGCGGCGGCTCGTCCCTTGGAACATCTTTCGGTGATATCGTAATACTACCCCCCCGGCGCAAAAGCACCGTCACGGTGCTGTTAAATATCCAA
>NC_051155.1:260418642-260463564 GCF_013339745.2 Dermacentor silvarum
CTTTCTCTTGGGGACCACTGCAGGAGCAAGCCTTCTCTACCCTGATCGAGCGGCTTACAACCTCCCCGATTCTGTCACACTTTGACCCTTCTGCGCCTACTGAAGTACGAACTGACGCGAGTGGTTATGGCATCGGCGCTGTCCTCGCTCAACGTCAACAGGGCCACGACCGTGTCATCGCTTACGCCAGCCGCCTTCTTTCCACGCCCGAGCGAAATTACTCCATCACTGAGAGGGAATGCCTCGCGCTCGTATGGGCGGTCGCGAAATTTCGGCCGTACCTTTTCGGTCGGAGCTTCTGCGTCGTAACCGATCATCACGCCCTCTGCTGGCTCTCCTCTTTGAAGGACCCAACTGGACGACTTGCACGTTGGGCATTGCGTCTACAAGAATATACTATATATATATATATATATATATAAAGCTCCGCGTAGCTTTGGCATAGAGTGACGATGTCGGTCACGAACTGAGGTTTGTTCGCAAGCAGCATGTTGAACGCATCGTATTCCATCCCTTTCATGACATTTCTTATTTTGTCGGAGTCCGACATCGTCGCGTTGACCCGTCTGCACAAGTCCAGAACATCTTCGATGTAGCTGGTAAATGATTCAGCCGGCTGCTGTGCACGTTCTCGCAAACGCGATTCGCTCGCAGCTTGCGCACCGCAGGGCGACCAAACACCTTCCTTTCTTCCTAATAGTGTCTATTTTACAATCTGAGGAAGCTTGATTGTCTAGAATTGCTTGCAGCATTTGCGCATTCGTTGGCCCAAGCTTTTCCTGAATGTCCCCAGACAACAGAATCGAAATCACAGAACAACACTGGCAAGGAATAATAAAACATCTGCCAGGGCACGGCACTACTAACAAGAATACGTCATCACTTCTAAAACAAACGACATTTGGAAGGTAACCAACCTGCGCAGGCATAAGCAGAGCCTTAGCCATGTTGTTCATCAGATGCGTGCCGTGCCCTCTCCTAGCTAAAAAGTATGAGGTGGGGAACCCCCATATCCTCACTTAATTACCTTAGACGCAGTAAGAAGGGCTCTCTCACTGAAGGTCCGTTGTGGAAACGTCTATTACATGTTGTATCGTTTATCCTAGAATAGGATGGGCGCTCGCAGTTTGAACTTACTTCCAGAAAGTATACGAAAGTAGAGTATGACCTCTGCACATGGAGAGAACACTCATTTGATTCTACGTAGAGGCTCTGCATGCAGCTTTTTCTTAAGGCACCGCTCGGAAGGCGGATACGTAGATGGTGCAAAAGATCTAGCATCTCAAGTCCTATAGGTGCTAATGTAGCACCATAGTCCAAACGAGAGTCTATACAGCTCTTGTGCAGGGTCACTACCCCGTGTTGTGCGCGACAGCATTTTAAGTATATTGGTTGTTCTTAGGCATTTACTTTAATATACTTTATGTGGGGAATAAAGCTAAGCTTTGAGTCTACTATGATACCTAAGAATTTCTTTTAGACATTCACACGTACGCCTTCTCCAAGGAGTTCAATATTGGGCTCTGGGACCAGGCATTTTTCTTGTAAATATGACTCAGGAGCTCTTTTTGGCATTTCGCTTAAATTCATTCTTTAATTGCGATAGCAATTATATGGACACTCCAAGCGGGTTTCTGCCGTCGCCATAGCCGTCCTTGTCGCCGTCGCCGTGAGGTTCAGTATAGAGCCCAACGGCGATGAGATCGTCGGCGCGCGCCGTATGCCGCATGTGCGAGTGAAAGCGCGCGAGGGACGCGCGCTTTCACGGGGAGCGAACGCACGGCGGAGAGCAACCACGACTTCTTCCGTCGCGCGAAAGGCCGTGGAGGGACGGGAGGGAGGCAAGGGAGGCGACGTTTAGCTGCGGCACCAAATGCGTATTTATATAAAAACGTAGCGAGGCGAGAAATGTGGTAAAGACTTCCGACGCTGCTCGACGAGTGTCCTGTTCTGATACCTCCGAGCCGCCCCAAGAGGCACCGCCAACAGTCACCAACGCAGCGCGCGTTCGGTGCGAATGCGGTCAAAACGCCCACTGCGTCGACAACAGTTCTGCGCGTTGCTGCTGCTGCATGTCCAAGTTTATACGGCTTATAAAATAACTATCCTTACTCCGTATAGCTCTCTACTTATTTGCTATCGCAATTCATGCTTCGCCTTTAGGTGAAACTGCGACATCTTTTAGCCTATTGCCTATTTTGACAATTTTTTTCAGGCCTAGCTGAACTTGCTGCTCATAGATGGATAGGTTACATGACTTGAATAATATGCGCACATCATCAGCATGTGCGGAACAAATTAACTCCGTGGAACTTAGGAACGTAAAGAATTCATTTTAACAATGAAGATGGTGAAACTAAGTACGCCAGCTTGTAGTACTCACTTCAGTCTTCTGTACAAACTACCTACACCAAGTGTTTCCAATTTTAACACAGAATATCTGGGTAGTAAGGTACATCTCAACTAAATTAAAAGTTAGACTTGTGTCCACGGATTCCCATTTCGTAGAGGTCTCTGAACATTCCGGAACGCCAGGTAACCACATAAAGTCAACAGACAATGAAGCCAACGAAAGCATCGATGAAATTAAGTGTAATTTGAAAGTAAGCGCTGGCTAACACGCGTAAGGCTAGACGTAGTAAACATAAATACCCAACTTATTTGACTAATTGATGGCCGTCGCCATAGCACAATTCGTAGTGCAACGCACGCGTAATGCGGAGGTTGCGGGTTCGGCACCGCCGGCGACAAGTTATCTTTTCGCCCCCTTTCATTTCCATTTCCTCCATTGTTTTCTATATTCCAATTTCAACCGCACTAAATTCCCCCGATGCTTTCCTTGGCTTCATTGTCTGATGGCTTTATGTGGTTATGATTAGTAAATCGAGCCCTTCGGTTCCCCTTCTTCTTTCGTAACGTGTTTCTAGTGTATCTAGCTGATGCCTTTTCCATATAGAGGAATACGACAGAAAGAATCTTTTGAGAATCAAGGCATCGCGAATGTTTCCCTCAATGCCTACGAGATGATTAGTCGTCGACCAGCCTTCCCTATAAACACACTGGCACGGGTCAAGCATTTTGGTATATTGCAGAAAACGCAGAAGATGGCGATTAGCCATTTTTTGAAGAGTTTGCAGATACATCTTTTAAAGGCTAGTAGACAGTAAATTGTCAATAATGAGGGGTCTTAACCCTGTTTCACAATCGGAATCACAATGGCTTCTTTCCATGCAGATTGATGCTACCCGGCAGCTTGTATAGCATTAAAAAGAGCGCATAGCGTCATTTGAGAGTCACTGTGGCGGTGTTTAATATTGTCGTTAATGATTATGTCAGGCCCCGGTGCAGAGCTCTTGCATACGTTCAAGGCAGCTGTTAGCTCAGAGATGTTAAACAGTTATAGTTTATTCACTGCACCTGTACGGTCGAGTGTCCAACGTTCGGCTATTTCTTTGTATTTAGGAAAGGATTTTGAACATTGGATCGAGCTAGAAACACTCTCGAACTGTTTACCAAGATTTTTGGCCTGGACGATTAAGCTGTTTCCCTGTTGATTGACCAGGGGTTGTGGATGCGTTTCCTGCCCCTTTAGCCTGCTTAGGCGATTGCCGACTTTGGACTCCCGTCAGTAGGATGTTATACCAGAGAGAAATCATTCGCAGCTAGCCCTCCTTGCTTGGCGCCGCGTCCGCCTTCTGTGGGATTTGACGCATTTAAATGCTAAACGGTTTTTTGCAGTCGGGGAGCGACGCAGTGTGCCCCACCTATTGATTTGTTTCTTTCGCGCCACATTGCAGTCCTCGTTCCACCAGGGGACCCTTCTTTTTCATTGAGACTGTTTTATCATTGAATTAGTTTTTCAGCTGCGTCGAGAATAAAAGTAGTAAACCTCGCTACTGCCTCACCAATACTATAATTGTTGATAAAATTTTGTGTTAAGTAGGTTGAACTTTTGCAGTCAGCCGATGGTATAGTCCAACGGTGGGCGTTTGGTGGACTGTGATGTTGCTGTATTTAGTTCAGCATTACAGGCAGGTGGTCACTCCAAAAGGGATTCATAACAACATTCCATTCTATGTAACTAAGGAGGGCCGCAATGCAGATCACTAAATATATAAAAGAATGTCAATTGTGGCGGATATTGTAGTAGGTGGGCTCTTTCTTAAAGGGGCACGCACCAGAGATTACTAGAATGTTTTCGATAGGTCGTCCACTGAAACCACACACGGAGTCGACAGTGTTTCCTCTTTGTGACAGACAAAATTATTCACGGGCCATATAGAAAAAAAGAATACACTCCGAATACTCATAGATTCCATGAAGGCGTTTCACAGACAAAACCAGATGACACCTTTTTATCAGCTTTCACTTTATACTGTACGTGACTCAGCGCCTAATATAAAATGCAAAAAGGTCCGTGTGCTTGCGTTGTAGTGCACTTTAAAGAACGCCAGGTGCTGAACATTAATCCGGAGCCCTCAACTACGGCGTGCCTCATAATTAGAACTGGTTTTGGCACGTAAAACCCCAGAAAGAAGAGGCGCCTAATTTAACTAACCGCGTTCAATGGGTAGCCATCGGTAAAACGAAATCTGACTGTAAATCAAACAGAGGGAATTGCCACAGGGAGGTGTACTTGGCCTTTTATTATTTAATATTTATACAAATGATTTGGTTAAAGGGGCCCCGAATAACTCTTTATGGAAGTGCAGAAAGGCATTTGAAGTGAAATTAGGCTATTTCAGAAATACTCCGACGCAAAAAGTACTTCAATGCGCTCAGCAGAAGTGTAGTTATTGGTAACCAAACACGGCCTCCGCTGTGCTCCCGTTCCTTCTTCAATGCATTGCAGTGTGAAAGCTACAGCGGTGTGGGGCGTGCCCACAACGCTCTGCATTCTATATGTCACCGTAGTGAGCAGTTCAAAATTCATTTTTGATGTGAGCCAAACGCGGTTGTCCTCAGCGAGCCGCAGTGCGCTTAGCTTGTGGACTCGTGGCGCACCCCGCGGCGGCCGCGGTATCTACACTGCGTAGCCGATCGCTGTTACCAATATCAGCCGCGTATGGGAATTCACTTTATTACCAAGCCAAATGCCCGTAAAAGAGTGAGGAATAGGCTTGTGTTTGAAAAGACAGCGTTTTAGAGAAAGGTGACCGCGTCCCGCTTGGAAGCCCCACGCACCACGTACGACAGCAACACTTCGCTGAGATGTTCACAGCGGCGTATGCTAGCCGCGGACTATAATATATCAGCACGATGGAGGAGTGGTTCAGGGCCCCTTTATTATAGACTATGAGGTGGAATACGTAATCTATACTTTCGGGAACAAATGTGGATAAGCTATAGCAGAAAGGCAATCAGGTTTTAGACAAACTGCAAATATGGTCTCCTCGAATTGCGATACAGATTTATTTTTTTACACTCATGACGTCGCACCACCCCATTTTCTGTTCCGTCATATGCCCAATGACGCACGCACTAGGCACATCTATAATCAGCCAAAAATTTGGAGCCGCCGTGGCGTAAGGGAAGTGTACTCGTCTCGCGCCCCGGTGGCCAGGGTTCGATTCCCACCCAGATCGGAATATACCAAATTTTCTTTTGAAAGCCATTGATTTACTCTGTTTAAAGGATCCTCACTGGGAAAGTTGTCGTGGATCCGAGCATTTTTACCGTGAATCTTTGCGCCATCGGCCATTTTTGGTGGCGTTGCTCGGTGGCGAAGCCTACGACGCCAAATTTTCGCGTAATGGGGCATATAATAATTTCGTATTAACACAACAGCTATATTATCTAGAGCAAGTAACCTTAAAGTCTCTATTTCTACTTATCTTACTCTCATGCACAAATGCATAGCAATCGTCACGGATATAAAAACAGCGCGGGTGTTTTTCAGTGAAATTATGCATTGGGACATGCATATTGAACATCTTGAAACGAAGCTTGCTCGAGCAGTAGGCATACTGAGAAAATTTCGCTGTATGTTACGCTAAGCAACTAAGCTGTTAATCTATCGTGCTCTTTTTCTGTCAAGTTTAATTATTTTCTTTTAGTTTGGGCAACTACAACGTCCACAAATATTCACAAGTTAACTATACTACAAAAGGCTGTTTTCAGAGCACTCGCTAACCTCCCTTTCTTGTCCCCTTCAGAACCCTATTTAACAGTTTACATGTTGGTAAATGTAAGAGTATTTTGAAATGCGTCTAATCAAACTTGATGAGAGCTAAATTTCTCATTAAATTGCACTTTAGTTGGAACTGCAAAGTTTGAAGTAAGTCCTGCACAGCATGTAACGCAACATCATTAGTATAGGAATTTGAATGTTCCATGTCCACGGACAAACTACGCACTCCAAGAACTAACTAACGCTTTGTCGATAGTACTGAACAGCTTTTATTTCATTGAATTATCAATAAAAGATATCTCATACAGGGAAATTAGGAAAATATTCCACTACGGCATCTTCTTTATCAGTGTTTTTGTTTACACTGTGGACCTCCGCTCGGTTATGCGTTTGAATTCTTAAAATACCAATGATTTGTGTATTGTTTTAAATTTTTCTGCAACGATTGCAACTTTGTGTTCTTATTACTTTCAGGTTTCTGTCATTACCTGATTTATTTTTTCGGGGTTATGAGCAATGTCAATCCGCATAGCAGCGGCTTTTTTTAAATCTCCACAGCCATGTGATGTCGGAGTGCCGTTCATTGTAATGTACCTTTCATGCCTCAAATAAGAAAGAATGAAAGAGTCTCGCCACAAAGTGCTGCCAGAACTAAAATCACGAGTGGTTACGTATGGTCCCGCGAGCTCGTCAGACACTATGAAAATTCTGTTTTGCAGAGTTGGTAATGTGGCGTAATGTAAATGGAACATATGATTATTAACCCACTGAAAAGAATCCCTCGCACAGACATCGCCTCGAGGGATGTCTGAAGAGAAAGATTCTGGCAAGCAACACACTGATATACAACTATTGCTACACCGCCGGACAAGGCTACTGCGTCGTCACAGTCTTCCCGGAAGATAGCATAATGTCTGAGGAAATTTGTGTAGGTTTGAGATGTGTTTCCTGAACACACAGTACCTTTGGATTATATTGTCACGGTTCCACGAGAGCGACAAAGAAGACGATCACCAACAAGACGAAAGAGACGACGTAGTGGGGCTAACCTAACGTTCCGCCGTACCGATTGTACAGACATATCTTCTGCAGAGTAAGCACGGTACAATTTAACCTTATGTCTCTGCCCGTTACATTTTTGGTGGGGGTGCGGGGTATTGCACAAGACGTAACTCCGCAGCGGGCTTGTCCTCGGCCATCCTACGATGCTGACAGACGATCAGGCCGCAGGTTGAAGCACGGCGTAAGCACCCGGCGCACCCGGGCCGTCAGCATCCGCGACGCCGCAACCGTCAGTCGTCTTGATCCATCCGCCCGACCCTGGCACCTTCTCTCGTAATGACACCGAAAACGTCGACGTCCAACAATGGCTTGGCATATACGAACGCGTCGCTGCACAAAACCGATGGGACCCGACAGTGATGCTCGAAAATCTTGTCCTCTACCTCCAGGGACCAGCACGCACCTTGTCTGACACACTTGAAGGAGAGCTGACCACCTGGGACTATATATAGTGGTTTAGAGAGTGAAAAGAAGCTATTTTCTGCTACCCGGAAGGGAACACGGCTAAGGATCAGGGGGGAGGGGGAGAGGGGGGAAGTAGAGATAAGAAAGGTAAGTGGGGAAAGGGTTAGGTAGGACGTAGACAGGATCAGCGGCAGCAGCTTGCCATGGCAAGGACCACAAGGAGCGGGCAGGGCGGGGGGGGGGGGGGAGCCTACAGGGACGCAAGTCCCGCCACAGCGGCAAACTCCAAGAAGGATTGCAAAGCTGGGACTTATGCAAGCAACAACTACGCGATATCCTCTCAAACGGTCGATAGTACCGCTGCCCTGGGAGAGTGGTAGGAAACTAGGCACGCAAGCGGTTAGAACATGGACAAAGAGAGGGCGGTGCGAACGTAGACATGGTCGACGCGGGTCGGCCTTTCGGGCTAAGATCGCTGCAATGGCTGACTTCGATGCTCAGTTGTTGCTGGAAAGCCCGGACGGGCGACTTCCGGGCGCTGGCGTCACAACTGCGTTCCACATGACGGAAGCACGCAAGGCGTCCCGCCGCTTGGATGTCCTTTGACAACTGGACTCTGATGGTGTCCGGATAACCTGAGGTGACAAAACAATCACCTCATCCGACCGGAGGAAGGTTATCCGAATGCTTCGCGCCATACAATCGGCTGCCAGGGACACAGTTCTCCACAGTAAGCCGAACCAAGGCAAGGTGCTGAAGTGCGTGACCGCCGACCCCGCCAGTTCCCACTTCATGCACTCCAGGGTCTTTTACTCGGTTTGCGGACATGCGCTTCATAAACAAGGCCAGGCTGAACCTTCTACCTCTCAACAAAGCCTGCCCGTGGATGACCGGCCGTTATCAGCGGTGCAGAGTCTGTGGGCACGTGAGGGAAACCTTACCCCATGTACTGTGCCACTGCATGTCCAAGAGCCCGATGTACACGGTCCGCCACAACAACATCATGGCTCGTCTACGCACTGCGTGCCAGAACCGGTTTTCCATCATCCACGAGAATCGACCGGTCGGACACCGGCCTTCGTCCCGATCTCGTCGTGGCCCGCGTTGAGGAGGCGATCATCCTGGACGTCTGTTGTCCCCTAGACAAGAGACCCGACGCCTTCTCTGCAACCCTCACTGCCAAAGTCACCAGATACGAACCCGTGCGCCTCCATCTTGCACAGCGGTACCAGCGTGTGACCGTCAATGCCGTCATCGTTGGTGCTGTGCGTTCGTGGGATCCAAAGAACGACGCCATCATGCGACGGATTTGTACACGGTCCTACCTTAAGCTTTTCAAGAAGCTGGTGGTGAGTGAGGTAATCACCGCATCCCGGGAGATTTCCCACAATCACGTCGCTCACCGTTATTTGTTGCACCAGCTGTTGACTCGACCTCCATCGCTGGTCACTGAAGTCAGCTAATGTTAGGTCCTCATCGGACTTCTCTGTGCTGCGTCTGTGGACATTTTTCGCTTTTCATGTATTTTGACCCACTACTTACTCCCTTCATGCCTTTTTTAAATTTTGCTTACGTTTTGTATTTTGCATTAACATGGGAATAAAAATATCTTGGAGCAGCTACTCGCGATACACATTACGAGTATGTCAGGTCACTTTTTGAAGAAAGCAGCTTGTTGTCGCCATTCCAACATGGTGTTAGGAAAAAAAATATCAACTACGATACAACTGGTAACAATAAATAATCCACGGGTTTGCTTCATCTGTTGATAAGCCACATCAAACTAACGATATTAAACTTTTGTAAGGCCGTTGACCTTGTAACACATCGCAAACCCATTTCTAATTTACACGACATAATCCTTCCAATTCACTTCATAAATTGGAGTCGCTCTTATCTTAACAATCGACAACAGAATGTTCAAGCAAATAACTTTATGTCCGGCATATTGCCCGTATTATCGGGTGTCCCTCAGGGTAGTGTTCTGGGACCTTTTTTTGTTTATATAATTGACATTGTTACATCGATAGATACATCAGATAAGTATACGACTTTTTGGAGATGACTACATACTTTTTAAAAGCATTAATAACGCGAAGGAATAGCAATGCCTCCGAACTAAGTTTGATTTGATTTCATTTACTTTATTTGTCTTTCCAAGAAAGAAAGGAGCAGTCACAAAAGCTACTGCAATGAATAGCTTGACGGGGTGACAGCCCCCTTAGAATGACAGCAACAGACAGTGCGTAGGACAAAAAATATAAAAAATGAATGAGATCGGAGAAAATGAAAAACAATATACACAGGAATAATTATACATGTTTGTAGAAGATTGTTAAACATTAGGATAACAGGAACCTGGTGTAAACAGGTTCCTACTATAAATATATTATTAAATAAGGCAACATAGAGAAAACGCGGGAACATTGGATGGATTGGTGCAAATACACAGTCGAATGAAATCAAGTAGTGTTACAGAAAATGTACAAGAACAAGTCACGAAGCTCTTGCCATGTTATGTTCGCTATTTCGACACCATTTTTTTTGTTGTAACCGGTTCATCAGTGAAGGTTGCTGGTATCGAAGCATCTGTTTACCATAGTACGATGTCGTGCTACCTCCCACTGTTCCGGATTACGTGTGTTATATGCAACTGCGTTGATCTTAAGATTGGCTATGTTTTGCAAAGCGTTGTCCTGTTTTCTTGTGCATAACTTGTAGTGGCGGAAAAGCCTGTATTCGTAAAGTGATGGAACCCTTACTATGCGTAATTTCGCAAACAATTCAGCTGTAGGGGACAAGTAGGACATCTTACAAGTTAATCTAATAATTCGCTTTTGCAGTAAAAACAATTTCAGAATATTAGCATTTGTGGTTGTGCCCCACACAAGAGCACCATAGTTCAGAGTAGAAGAGAATAGCGCGTTATTTATAACGCGCTATTCTCAAGGATGTTGTGTATCCCATTGAAGTAGATTTGTGTTAACCGGAAACATCTGAACAATTTCGCTGCAGGAATCCAATAGTACGTGAAAGTTTTTTAACCAGGAAATCAACTTGTGCATCCCATGACATGGTGGCAGAAAAAAAGACTCCTAGAGTTTGAAGGACTCAACGTATTCAAGCGATATACCATTAATAAATAGCGGATGCATGGGGCACACCTTATGACGCGAATGAAACATCAGAGCTTTCGTTTTTGCGGACATTTAAACCCAGGTGGTTTTGTAGGGACCATTCGTGAATTGATTCAAGAGCCATGTTTGCATGATTTACTAAATCAACAGCGGAGCGACCAGAGAAGAAAATGCTCGTGGCGTCAGCGTAGATAATGTACTTTACCCGTCTCATCAACGCTGACGATGTCGTTGATGTATAAAAGAAATAAAAATGGGCCCAGGATGCTGCCTTGAGGTACACCTAAATTAATCTGTCTTGAGGAAGATGCGTGCGCGTTAATTTCTACATATTGTGAGCGGTGTCGTAGATACGATTATATTAAGGAGTGAGCGTTACCCCTAATACCATGGTGATTAAGCTTCTGGAGAAGAATGTGATGACTAAGGCTATCAAAAGCCTTTGTGAAGTTGCATGCCGTTTTAAAATGATGCGACGACGGGTCTACGAAATTAAACAGTGAAAAGTCCGTCTTCATGTGTATATCAAATAAGAAATGGAAAAGGGCACAATATAAAGGTCTTGCTATGCTTAATTAAGCAAGTATAATGAAGTCATGGAGCCTTAACTGCAAACATTTCGGATTGTACACAAGGTGTTTGATTCTGCCTTTGTACTACGAATAAACTTTGACATTATCCTGTTACCAGAAAGCATAGAGCTAGAAAACCGCAGTGTTTTTAGAATTAGCATCTTGCTAGGAAAACCATGTCGACATTAGAAAACAATTCGACTATCTCGTCCAACTAACTCACTTCAAGCTCACTTCACAGTGTCGCTTCCTCTGCAACAGGTAATTGTTGTATGAATGATATGTGAAAACACGATTATCGGCGGTGAACTTCATCGCACTATACGGTCTTCATTAAAAAAACTGCTTCATTTTCGGACAGAAAATACCGGTAAAATGAAGTGAGGAAGTTGCGGGTACAAAGTATTGGTGGGTGGGCGGGTAAAATTATTGATTCACGAGAGAATCATGTGAGGAGGGGAGGGTAGCAAAGGAAGCAGGACGACGATGGGCCCTCAGGCCGCTCTAGATGGCCGGACACATTTGTGCTTCGGCGACCCCTCTGGCCCAGCCCACTGTCCGAAGCTGTAGCTCCGGTCGCGAGCTGCGCAGAGCAGCCTCCCATCGCTCCTGGTGTTCTGACCCTCGCCATGGGGGCTTGGGCTTGTTCGGGCAATTTAGAAAGATGTGATCAAAGTCGACTCTTGTGCTAGGACACAAATGGCAGTGAAGAAAGGTTTCACCGTGGGTAATAATGGACAGAAGGAAAGGGGTCGTAACTGTGGCCGTTTGAAGTCTGTGCCACAAAGCCTGGTCACTTCTGGGTAGAGGTTTATGCGGTGGGGGGTTGATTGGGCGGGAATTTCTGTTAAACAGGGTGAGGACATGGTAGCTGAGGAGCCGATCTCTGGAACTGCGACACGAAGGCGGGTCGCTCTCAGCCCGGTTGACGAGTGCTCGGGCCTGGGTTTGAACGGCCATGTTGCCTGGGTGTTCGCTGTGTGCAGGGACCCAAAGGAGGGTGATAAGGCGACTAGGAGGGGGAGTTTATTCGAGTATTTTTGCAGCCGGTGAGTGGATTTTGCGATTAGCATAATCACTGATTGCGGTTTTAGAATGTGAGAAAATATACTTAGCGGAGGAGTGAGCAATTGCTAAGGCAATTGCTGCCTCTTCCGCTTCTAGGTATTCTGTCAAATTTGGAATCGACGCACAGACAATGGGGTTTTTGAATCCGTCTACAACGGCTAATGCGAAAGCTGGCCGGTCTGAATATTCAGCCGCGTCTACATAGAGTGCCGGTGTATGAGGAGGGTAGCTCTTCTGCAGAGCCTTGGCTCTAGCTTCCCGCCTTGCTCGAATATGTTCCGGGTGGGTGTTTTTGGGACGTGGCATAATGCAGAGGTTATTGCTAACAGCAGTGGGAGGAGAGCGCGTGGCCGTGGTATGACCGGGTAGGTTGATTCCGAGTCGGTGCAGAAGTATTTGACCAGTGTGTGTATGTGATAGCCTTTGATATTAACCTAAGAGGTGCGCTTCTACGAGCTTTCCCAGGATGTTGTGCACCCCTAGTAGAAGTTTCTCTGTGGGCGTTGATTTAGGGAAATGGAGAGCAGTTTTATAGGCAAAGCGGATGACTCTGTTGAGTTGCTCAGTCTCCGTGGGTGTGAGGTAGTGGTAAGTGATGGAGTAGGTGACTCTGCAAAAGCAAAAGGCCTGAACGAGGCGACGTGTGTCTGCTTCACGCATGCCGCGATGACGATTGGAGATGCGCTTAATTAGTGAAGCTGTATTGAGAATCGCAGTGCGGATTAATTTTATGGTTTCAGCGTTGGTACAAAGTATTGGTGATCTGTCGAAAGAAGGCTATGTGTGCATTGCAGGATATATAAGAAAAACAATAACATTGCGTTCTTTCAGTGTCGTCAAATTCTTTATTTACTTCATTGCCAGTACGTGCAACGTGGTGATGAAGCGTCGCTTCAAAACAGTGTAGCGGCTGAGTCGACTTTAAGAAAAATTGCCATAACTGCCACCACTAACTAACGTTTCCCCACGAAGGCGCATTGAACACGTGGTTTTTCCGGGGATACATTCCAAGGAAAGCGCCGTCGTTGCAGATATTATCCGCAGAGAGAGGCCAACCAACCAGGATTAAGTTGTCTCTCTGACTCTTGCCCAGCGGTATCAGTGCGCGGGGCGTCTTCGGAAGCAGAGGTTCTTTCCACTAATTCGGGATTGGTTTCCGCTGGGTTCCCTGAAGAGAGGAACAAATACGTTAGAATTCACGAATATGCAATACATTACCAAAATCTGCATGACTGGCCACAACAACACAACGTTAAAGAAATGTTTCACTCAGTTCCTCATCGTGACAAATACCGAGTCGATGAGCATTCGAGAAGGACAGGAGCATCAGTAGTAACATTGTAGACGTGAGGTTCAGCTACACATTGACAGTTTTGCACCATTAATAAGGGTTCTGTTTTTTCGTATAGCTACCACTCTTGCCATCAAGTGGTAAGATCAAATAGTTTGCGGGGCCAAATGAGGCTTTAATTTTAGGCGACGTTTTGTGGTAAGTATATATTGCGGGATGAATACAGATGACGCGAAAATTGGTAAAATAATATTTGCTGTCTGTGACTGTTGAACTCTAGTTTAAGATATTCCGGCACGCTTAAGATGGTCAGAATTAGTACAGAGTTTTCAAAAAGGGCTCTCAACGCAAGCGCACTTGAGCTCGCTATAGCGTACACTGAAACATTTTTACATCATTAACGGTAACAATGTTGGCCATAGAAAAAAGCAGCACACTCAAGGATGCCGAGCTTTCTACTGCATGTGCTGCAGAAGTTATTGAAGAGTTTGATTTGGTCTTCTTTTTTTAGTCTCGTGTATTATTTTGGCATAACTGTTTCTTCTAACACCTTGCGCTCTCGATAGCCTGGTGTACTGCAACAATACTTCCTCCGTCACTTCGATGAGAACACAAAAGCTGCACACTCTGTGAGGTTCCCGCTGTCTTTCGCTTTTAATTTCCTCATAAGCAGCCATAACATCAGAAAATAGGTGCCCTTTCTAAGATAACCCATGAAATGTGAGGCTGTATTTTATATTAGCTCACAAAACCCTATTGAAGGACATCAAATTCCTCAAGACTCCTATATCTCATAATCTCACACAAAACATTTAGGATCCCATATAAAAACCAGTTTTTCTCATATGTCAAGTCTCATATTGGATATGAAATTCATGGGTTATACCGAGCTATTTCAGTAAAAAATGAACAATAAATTGGTGCGAAAATGTATTGCCTATCCTGGGAGTTGCATATACCGCATGTCATCACCAGCTATCTAGCATGTGCACGTAGTTGGACCGTTGTAGCGCTTCCATAATATTCTCCTGATTTCCTTACAAATGTAAAGAACAGCTTTACGTTGTTTTGCTATCAGAGACATGGCAATACTGCTAGAAAAGTTAAATGTGCAGATTGTATGTCGTGGGCTGCGAACCTGGTATCATTAGGATGAACTAGGACCAAGTAGCAATAAACAGCGCTCTTAGAATGCTCTAAACACTGAGACGCGCTTAACAAGACTCATGCCATCTTATAGTAATTACAGCGGTATTGGGGACATTAGTATTCGAAGAAAAGAAAAAAAAGTACGGTGTATCTTGTGAGCTTTCCTAACTTCATCACCCCACCTAGGGCGGCAGGAAACTAGTTGGGGCAATGAAGTTAGGAAATTTGCCGGCTCAAGTTGGAATCAGTTAGCGCAAGACTGGGATAATTGGAGATCGCACCTTCTTCCAGCAGTGGTCATAGATATAGACTGATGATGATCATAATGATCTTGCGAGCACTACAATAGTGGCAGTCGCTAGGTGTAAGAACAGCAGCTATTGTGCTTCATCATGTGAACAATGTGCAAGCACTTCATCTACAGACTTACCCATGATTAGGAGACTGCAAAGGGGGTTACGCGCCATGGTCACGGCTGGATTCATCGTATCGAAGTTTCTGAAAGATAGTACAGTGAAGGCGCTTACGTGGAAGCATGTATACAGCGGCCTAAGTATACATATCCAGCAGTAGATGACAAATCAGTTCTGCGGAAGCTCGGAAGATGGAGCAAGGCTCGGGAAAGGGAAAATTCTCATGCACTCTAATCTATCACCAAGATACAAAAGAAACACCTGCGGGTTTTTCAGAAAGAAAGGGTAGTAGTTGAGGAGTAATCAGTCCTGGCCCTGGGACCAACGTCTTTGCGTCTTGATCGCTGCACTATCTGAGCTAATGAGGAGGCTAGCAGATAACAGAGGCAGGGGGAAATTATCGACAACATGAGCCTCAGGAACATGAAGATACAAAGCTTATTAAGAAACCCGTACGGGTTTGCTTTGCGTATAGCTTTGTCCTAGAATAAGGTGGATGCCAATTTTCGTTCATGAGCCTTCCTTTGCCTTCATTCATGAGGTTCGCGCAGAAGTAATTTGCGATATACAGTGTCCCTGTAGCTCGAGTTGTCGATTAACTTGCCCACGCTTCATGATCTGCTAGCCTGCCGGTTAGCTTAGATGGTAGAGGGACTCTCGGGATTGCGTTGGTCCTGCGATCGGTCCCCGTAAAAGGATCAATTTTTCTTCAACTGCCAGGCTTTCTTTCTCAGAAACGTGTATGGGTTTAAATATAGCTGCGTGCCACAAAAATGGTAAAGAGCTCGCTGGTATCCAGGATTCACCTAGGTAGACGGCAGACTTGGCCTTTATAAGCGGCGGCGTTGCAGCTCACACTGGTATATTTTAGGAAGATGTATGTGACCAATAAATTATATATATATATATATATATATATATATATATATTGTTCGTTCCTATAATTAAATATGTTGCTTTTAAAGCTAGCAACAGACGGTATTGCAAAGATTATTCAAATATTCAAGGGGGGATTATGCTTTTGTGATTGCAATGTGAAAAATTGCTCGAGTGACCTTGCTGAAAATGATTGCGATGTATCACTATTTCATAGAATGTTTGCTGATATGTGGAATTATTGCTTTAATGCATTGGTGCCAAGAAGTGTAAAAACTGCATAAATGTACACCCTAGATAACACAAAATACTAGTAATCTAAACTGGAAGCAAAAATGGGCTGAAAGGACTGGCATGTATAAGGCACCTACGAACGAAGTAAAATAGAGAGGCAGACACAATTGCAGGGTAATGGTGAAAACAACGCACGATCTCACGCAGTTAGCGCCGATATTTCGGTAATACACACTACGTGCCCTTCTGAGGTATCCCTCTAACACGGACAACGTATTTCGCCTGGAACTAGGCCAGTGTAAAAGCCAAAATTTAGGTCTAACAGAGTTAAGGCCGGATTACGCTCTCCTACCATCAGCTTCGAACTTTGTCGTATGTGTGCGCAATCTTTTCTGTAGAATGCTTTGGACACCGATAGGATAAAGTACGTCAAAATTTATTGTCGATTCAGTGGACTAAATAAATACTTCAGCATGGTTGTTCTTGTAATGTACATAAATGCTGAAGCAGACAACTTGCAATAAATAAAGCGCTGGTCTGTAGTATTCGATCGATTTGAATAAATTTCAAAAAAGCTGAAAAAATCCGAATGAAACAAATCGGTGTGTTGAGTAAAAGTGCATTTGATAAATGCGGATCTACATGCAAATTATATTTAGCTTCGGGGTCGGAGGAACTTTACTCGCTCTATGGAACCGTAAGCTTGCATACTGCCAAAAATCTCGTATTTCACTAGATATTTTGAAAAAGCGTGCAAGAAAATTGAAATTAGCTGCAAAAATGCCATGCTGAATTATATGCCGAACCCCATCAACTCACGCTTGGTGGAGCCGAGTAGCAGAATGCTTCGAGCACAACTTCGATTGCCTTTTATTTCAAGTCTCTGCGTTCCTGAAAAAAAGGTTATAAATAAATATCAATTCTAAACTGCAACATGGCGTTGACGTGTATGGCTAATGACAACTAATGTCGCTTCTATGGCACAGGTCACAAGGGGTAATAAAGAGTCCAAAAACCTGCAAGTGAAACTGTTCTGGAAACTTCACAGATCTATAAAAAACGGTCAATAACAGAAGCATACAGCATTTTTTGTAGTTTGCGACAGACCGGAAATTTCGCAGCGTACCTTAATTGATACAGGATGCTCGCAATTTAAGGCTACAAAACGCTGGATGTAAACTGAAGAATATTTCTAATGCCTGTCGTTTTTAGTTTCACTGAGCTCTAAACGATATCCCGCATGATACCTCACCAGACGACAGAAGCAAATAAAATAACGGCCAATTAGTAGAGCTCATAAAATATCGGCTTAAAAGTGACTTATTTTGTTGAATGCTCTTCGTAAAATTTAATATAACCTCGACATTGAAACGAGAATAAACAACTAATAAAGTAATACCACGGAACGATGGTAGAAATAGGCGTAATTGCTTAGACAGTTTTCCTAAGAATGACAAATAGGTAGAAACAGGGATAGATAGGAAGATTAGCCAGTGCAATGAGCAGGTATCTACCCTGTATTGCGGTAAAAGGGTAAACGACATTAAAGAAAATAGTAGAAGAAACAAAATAACGGAATGGCAATGCGAGACTGCAGAATGAAAGGAGCTAAGGGCGACAAAGGCAATCTCCGCCTCTCGTGATCTGGATGCGCTCTACGGTGGATTCTGCAAAATCAGGCGAAACGAAAAATTCCGCCGGAAATGTGGCGTTCTCATTGCCGTCGGGCACTCATTCTCAGTACCAGTGAATGGGCTCAGTAGTCTTGTGCCAACCTGTTGGAACTTTAATAAATTACGTTTCTGACAACGATGTGTCCTGAACGTGGCTGGATACGTGTTTCCACATTGAGCGCAAACAATCTGATTTGTCCTAAACAGTTCTCAGGGCAGCATAACGAATGTGGTGCCCAGCAGCTGTCATTGATGTCTATTTTCTTAAATTTTTATATTTTCAGTGATCTCAGCATTATGAAGAATGCAAAAGGTGCGCTTACGCCAGACCGTAATTGATCCACTCAAGTCACTCTGGCACATTGATTTGATGCGAAATTGAGGAGGTGGGGTGGGGGAGGGGGAGCCATTGAGGTATTGAAACAATTGGCCCGAACGTTTGCTGTTACTATGAGTTTGTGCGGCACGTGGACCGTCTACCGGGCTGAGTGCGTAATAGGCAATGTTTACTTTGCAATTTTGAGCGCACATTAATTTGAACTTTGAGCATCTTTGAGCAAATTTGAGAACTTTGAACCTTGAGCGTAAATTAATAACGGTAGGGATCTATCTAGGCCTGCGTAACGCTTTTCATTCCGTAGCACACGACATACTAAATTTAAAGTTGAGTTATTATGATAGAAGAGGAGTAGCGTTAGACTTACTCAATAATTACCTCAATAATCCTACCTGAATTTACCTGAAAAAATCACATGAACTGCCTGCTGAATATTCCACAAACCTCTCTAAAGAAATTGTTACTTCATATACGTAAACTGGTCAGAAATTATAAACAAATTTTTGAGCAAGAGTATTCAAATGTTAACTAATCCTACGATTTTCGACATAAACACTATGAGTTTCATACGACACGAACAAATTATGGCCTTCAAGAACTTTCGTTCATTATACCTTGTACCTTAAATGTTTCATACAGAAATCCATCTTCTAATGACAAAGATTGTTTGAACTGATTTTGTTTTATAATTAAATCAACTTTTTTATAATTTTATAAGTTTAGAAAGGACTGGAAGTTTATTTGTTTTCCTGTATCATTTGCTGATCTGTTTTATTTGGTCACTTATGCCGGTTTATGAAGCGCCTGTTGATGCTTATTTCTTGAGCAGCACACGCAAAAAAAAGCAACGTTTCATCTTTCAGCAATAGGAGAATATTTTTAGAAGTCTGCTGCACAGCTTTGCCAAATAATCACAAACATTTTGCTTCATGAAATACCACTGTTCCTTGCCGTATTTGCTTGCCGTATGTGTGTCCTATTCTCAGTCGACCGATAAGGATATCTGATTGCCTTGTTTTTGTTGCCGAAGTCCAAAATTCTAACTGTGGTTTGATTAGGTGGAGCTTGTAATTGGTTCTAGAGTTCCACAAGCATCGTTAAGAATTTCTTAGTTTATTGAATATGAATGGATTAAAACTTGTGGCAGGAACAGATGTGGAAAGAATAATACTTCTCATGGGAATTGATGTGGCCATTCCTTAGGTAGGCATATTACTTCCCGCTGCGGTCAGGAACCCTGTATATATGACATATCTATGAGATGGATAAATAGTGCAGAACAGCAAATAAACCTCCATAAAAACAAGTTTTTGTGCTTTTGTAAATTCATTAATCCATTTACAACACTTAACGAGTTTTCGAATATTCTTTCCTTCTTTAGTTTTAATTTCCTGGGGTGTTTCACCATAGACAATATTGCATAGGCTTCTCTGGCAAATATACTTCTTTGGGAGTGCAATGCGTGAAATTCAAAGAAAGAGGAATGAACAGCCACCCAGGATACGCCAACGTCTGACTTTGACACGTCAGTGTAGAATTCAGAGCAAGAGAACATGGACAAACGTACAGGGGAATGCATTCGGATTGGATTGTCTGGAGCGTTCTTTTACCTTCTACAAAATATATATCGCACGCTACCACATGCCACTCCCAAGGCGGTAGCAGCTTAGCTGGAGGCATTAAGCGATGTTCGAGAAGTGGGACATCCATTTTTCGCTACGCTCCCTATCTGTCTGACAGAGGGTCAATTGAAAATGCACGCCTCCCTATGAAATTATGTAGAACACTTCAAATCGTTAGCGGTAGTTAATAGTAGCAGTATAACAAGGATGTTCGCGGTTGGAGTGAACTTTGAGGAAGTATGTGAAGCTGATGTGTGCTCCTAGCAGATGGAGTGATCACTCGTTCGTTTCTACGTTTAGATTTAGAAAACGTTTGGTAGGTGCTACACTCTTGTAACACAAGAAGGCGAAAGCCTGCTGTACATTTGGTGATACATGAAGTGATACACTCGGGGATAGACTTCTTTGTAAGACATATTGGTACTGCATTAGGTTTTACATTCGGCGCTAGACGTCTTGCAAGACATAACGAGCCACATTTGGAAGTACACTTCTGGCACTAAGGAGGCTTCCTGAACGCCACATATGAACACTCAACATAGTATAGTGGGAATACATAGTCAGTGGGAATGGAAGCACTGCAGCCGCCAACATGCTTCAAGCACATTTTCGTTTTTGGATGCAGATCTTTATCGGATTCGCTGCGTGGGACAACCTGGCCAGCGCTGCCCATGCGCAAGTACTGGCTGTTCCAGCAGCAAATGGTGGAGGTACCAGCTCGCCCGACCGGTCGACCGAGGACCCGTTCCGCTGTGAGGCCACCGAAGCCTTCTTTCATGCAAGCGGACCATGCCTCATCGAAGCGCTGTCATTTCCGGCTGCCAAATCGACAGATGCATCAACGCCGGCACGCCTTAAAAGTAGCCGGAATGACTGGCGCCTCTTCAGTGGGAATGGAAGCACTGCAGCCGCCAACATGCTTCAAACACATTTTCGTTTTTGGATGCAGGTGAGCGCAGCACCTCAACTTTTCTGTAAAAAGTCAATGTTTGGCTGCTAGTGCTTCCAGGCCCACAAGTATTGTTCCAATTAGCATGTGAATGTGTTCTTGTTTCCAAGTTGTTATTTATGTCCGGCAACGTTGAGCTAAACCCTGGACCCCCTAAAGAAGATCCTACCCTATTTAACAAGGAGTTGCTACAGCTTGTTAAATCGCTACACGACAAATTTGATTCTAAGCACGAAGAAGTGATGACCGCCTTGAGTGAAGTCAAAGAGGCTCAATATTCAATGGAGCAACAAATAGCCGATATCGACAACAGACTCTCGGCAGTTGAACAGTGCATTCGATCGTCTGAAGGGCAGCAGGGTGAAAGCTTCGTGCCGCAAGTAGCCGTATTGAACCAACGGCTCAATGAATTTGAACACCGTTCACGTCGCGAAAATTTAATATTTCATGGGGTGGCAGATAGCGCTGCGGAAACTTGGGCGCAGTCGGAAGAGAAAATTTGCTCGGTTTTAAATTCAACGTTAAACCTGAACTTAAATAAGAGCGATGACCGCATTTCCAGGGCACACAGACTTGGTCGTTTTGTCCCTAACAAGTCCAGGCCTATTATTGTCAGATTTTTATCGTCTAAGCTAAGGGAAACGATTATTTCTTGTAAAAATAAGTTAAAGACAACTGGCGTTTCCGTAAGTGAAGAATTTTGTAAGGCAACTAGAGCTGTCAGAACTAAACTGTATGAATTTGGCAAAGAAAGCGGCCAATTTTTCACTGTGAAGTACAACAAGCTGTATATCAACAAAAAATGTTATATTTACTCTCCTGATAACGACAGTGTCTGTGAACTGAAATTGGGCAATGTTCGCTGCACTGCTGAATTATCTTCAACTGTTACTAACCGCCATTCTGACGCGTCTTTTTCTTAACAGAAACTAGACACCAGCAACGCAGCCAACCTTGTCGCGATTTCTCTTTTTTATTGTCGAATGTGCGTAATAAACGTGAAGCTCTTGCATGTATTTTTGATTCGTGTGCCGCTGACGTGGTTGTATTGACGGAGACTTGGTTGACCGATAAAATTCTTAGCGAAGAGCTCTTCCACTGTGACAAGAATTACGTTGTTCACCGTCATGACCGCGACCTAAAATCAGGTGGTGGTGTATTAATTGCCGTCGCCGACAATATAGTGTCTTATAGGATTTCACTTTTGTCGTCTTTAGAAGTGGTTTGTGTTCGTATTGTTATAAACGATCAAAACATATTGCTTTGTGCGTGTTATCGGTCGCCAAGTGCACCATCTACTTTTTGCGATGAACTGCATGACATCCTGAATTTTCTCGTCTCAGAATTTCCACAGTCACCGTTATTCCTATTAGGCGATTTTAATTTCCCTAAAATAAGGTGGACTTCGCTATCGCCTTTCGTTGTCGGTACATCCGCCGAAAGTCAATCTTTCCTTAACTTGTGTCTCAATTTTAATCTTACGCAACTTGTTTCTGGGCCTACTAGAGCTGGCACTACTTCATCTAACACTCTAGACTTGATCCTTGTCACTGAACCAAACTTAGTACATTCTTTAACTTGTTTCCCCGGACTAAGCGATCACTGTTTTTTACATTTTTTTGTAACAGGCCCCGTTAGATGTGAGAAGAACGATGCAAAATTTATCAGAGATTATGCGAGTGGTGATTACACTGCAATTAATAATGAGTTTGCCGTATTCATCGACGACTGTATACCAGAATTTTTCAGCCGTACCGTAGAAGAAAATTGGAACTTGTTTAAAAACAAAGCCACGTCACTTGTCGCTAAATACGTGCCACTGCGCAGACATTCCGGAAATAAACGCTCTCCTTGGTTTTCCACGACATTAAAAAGACTGTCAAACAAGATAAAACGGCTTTTCCGTCTTGCAAAACGCAGTCGAACATGTACTTGTTGGAATGATTATTCTAATGCGCTGCATGCTTATCGTACCGCGTTAAAAGAAGCGAAGGATGTTTTTTAATACCCATCTTCCCTCACTTCTTTCTACAAATCCATCAAAATTTTGGAGTACTATTCAAATAAAAAGAAAAATACCATATCTCTTACAGATAACGATGGTAACACCATGAGCAATGCAGAATGTTGCAATGTCCTAAATGATACTTTCGCGAAATCATTTTCTGTTTGCTATATTGATACAGAGCCACACATGCGCAAAGAAGATTTCTTTCCCATGGATCCACTTGTTGTCGATTTTGCGGGGATATTGAAGTTAATTCAAGATTTAAAACTATCGTCTTCCTGTGGTGCCGACGAAATTATTTCGAAATTTTTGAAGAATACTGCTGTCTACTCCTCCATATTTTTGATGTACCTTTTCACCCAATCTATTGAGTGCTCAACTTTGCCCGCAGACTGGACGGTGGGGAAGGTGGTCCCTCTGTTGAAATCAGGTAACCCGCATTCCCCTCTCAATTACAGACCCATTTCACTTACCAGCGTCCCTTGCAAAATCCTTGAACACGTCATATTTTCCAATCTTGTCTCATTTCTGGAGTCCAACTCTTTCTTCACTTCATCTCAGCATGGGTTTCGCAAAAGCTACTCCTGCGAAACGCAACTAATATCGTTTATACGCAACATTTCTTCCTCTTTAGACAGAGGCCAGATCATTGATTGTATCTTTCTAGATTTTGCGAAAGCGTTTGACAAGGTGTCTCATCGCTTATTGCTTCTTAAACATAGTACTCTCAATATTGATGCTAATATTCTGAAATGGATAGAATGTTTTCTAAACAACCGTAGCCAATTTGTAACAGCTAATGATTCTGCATCCCCGCACTGCTCCGTGAAGTCAGGTGTTCCTCAAGTTTCTGTCTTGGGACCATTACTATTCCTAATTTATATAAACGACTTGCCTGCCGTAATTAACAGTTTTATTAAACTTTTTGCCGACGATTGCGTTCTATACCGTGAAATAACTAATCAGCATGATAACTTTATGCTTCAGTCAGATCTAGATAACATTTCAAGGTGGTGCTCACAATGGCTAATGTTCTTAAATCCGACTAAATGCAAAATTATGTCTTTCTCGCGTCGGTCAAACTCACCCACTCCTTTCGGCTATATTATCAATGAAATCAAGCTTGAGCACGTGAATTCCTATAAATATCATGGAATTCAGCTAAACAGTAACCTTTCGTGGCATGCGCACATTGAACACATCACTAACAATGCAAACAGATCTCTTGGCTACGTTCGCAGGAATTTTTCTAGAGCCCCACCTCATTTGAAGTTACTGCTCTACAAAACACTAATTAGACCGAAGCTAGAGTATGCGTCATCAGTCTGGGACCCTGGTCAAAAAACATTAGCAGACACCACTGAGTCAGTTCAGAACAGGTCAGCACGTTTCATCCTATCAAACTATTCTCGCACAGCTAGCGTTTCTTTAATGAAGTCAAACCTTGGCCTTGTTAATTTGCAGCTTTGAAGAAAGATTTCCCGCCTCTGCCTTTTTCAAAAAATCTTTTATCAAAAAAATGTCACAGTTTCGCCCTAAGGGCGAAGCAATGAATGCGATAGCAACACAGCAATGTCATACGAAGTAAGGTGAGCGGCTTTGGTAGCAACAACACGCAGAACTGTTGTCGACGCCATCGGCGTTTTGCCCGCGTTAGCTCTAAATGCGTGCGGCGTTGGTGACTGTTGCTGGAGCCTCTCATATAAATAGGCACTTGGTGCCGCAGCTAAACGTCGCGTCCCTTCCTTCCCCCTCCCCCACGGCCTCTCGCGCGTCTGAAGAAGGCGCGTTTGCTCTAGATATATGGTGATTGTAAAGGAGGAAAGAGACGCCTACTTCTGCAGCCCTTAAGGAAGCACGGCGCAGAACGCGCGTTTGTTCTCCGCCGTGCGTTCACTCCCGGTGAAAGAGCGCGTCCCTCGCGCCCTTTCACTCGCACATACAGCGTTCGGCGGCGCGCGGCCACGATTTCATCTCCATTGACGTCATACGGAACCTCACGGCGACGGCGACGGCGACGGCGACGGCGACGGCGACGCCGACGGCGACGGCGACGCCGACGGCAGAAATCTGCTTTTGAGTGTCCATATAATTGCTATCGCAATAATAACTCACTTAAACAAGAACTTATTTCAGAACCTTCGTACATGTCGTCGCGTCTTGATCATCGGCTTAAACTGTTCATTCCTTTTTGTCGCACAAATGTTTTCTCCGATTCATTTCTGCCAAAAACCAGTGCCGAGTGGAACCGCCTTCCCCCATCCATCGCCTGCATCGAGGAGGCATCATCTTTCAAGATTGCAATAACTGATCATATTTTGAGTTTATCACTCTAAATACTACTAATTGTTTGACCATGTTGTTTTGTTATCGTTTATTGTACCCAGTCCCTCTGTAACGCCCTCCTGGGCCCTGAGGGTACTTTAAATAAATAAATAAATAAATAAATAAATATTTAAAGTGCAGAGTTTTAGTGCACGCACTAGGCACACCTTGTTGTCAGCGAGATGACTGCGACGTGACGTGTGCAATCGCGCACGCGCTAGGCGCACCTTTAGTAAGCCAAAACCATGGAGCTACGGTGGCTTCAGGGAAGCGAGGTCGTCTCACACTCCGGAGGCCCGGGTTTGATTACCAACCAATGCCAATTGTACGAAATTGTGTTCAAACGCCAATAATTTGTTTTTGTTTGCAGGAATCTCCGTCAGAAATGTGACGTCACTGCGAGAATTTTTTTTTCGGCGTCGACGATTTTTCGTCACAGCCCAGTTTCGCCAGCGTCACCGCCAAGGGCACCGCCAACATAGACCACTAAGGTTTTTCACATTAATAAGGCTTCTTATGAAGACGCCCGTGGCGAGGCGTATACCTAGATGGTGGACCGAATGCAGGGCCGCGAAATCGCTTTCCGAACGTTCGATTCGACTAATACGTCACAAAGTAGGCTGTCCACTATGTTTGTGAGAACGGGAGGGAGGGCGCAGCCAATAGACGAGCGAGCGCGGCCACGGAAATTTCCGTCCTCAACTTCGGCTTCAATTGGGGATGATAAATTAACAGCAGAATGTTTCTGGGAGCTTAAAAATATAAAGAAATGTTATACTGAAAACTTTCTTGTACTCCCGCAACATATTATCTTCGCAGCTCAAGTTATGCGTGAGTGTTGAAACCATTTATTGAGCTGCTTATTTGTTTATTCCTGCTACGTATTATCGCGCTCGGACAGTGTCGTTGGTCATCTCCTGAATATTGTCTGCTACTGCATGTTGACAGGTGGATTCCAATCGCCCTGAACTTCGTGAACGTGTTGCCGACATTTCAGTGCCAGGTCTTGTTCCGCAGAACCGGCCAGGCACTATATGCACAACCGCTTCACTACCTTTCGGACGATTGCCTGCACTACGAAATAAAATGACGACATGTAGGTGCCGCGAAACGACTACCGATGTGCGGCACCTCATGAACTAGTTCAGGATGTGCAGGCAAATCGATGGACCTCACATCTCGCACACTATTCCGTCATGTCGTTACATAAGAAGGTTCAATTGGTTGAATTGAATGCTGAGATTTTACGTGCCAGAACCACGATTTGATTATGAGGCACGCCGTAGTGGGAGACTCCGGATTAATGTTGACCATCAGGGGATCTTTTACGTATCGCCAATGCCCGGAGCACAGGCTTTTTTGAACTTCGCCGCCATAGAAATGCGGCCGCCGCGGCTGGAATTTCATCCCGTGACCTCGTGCTTACAACCGCAACGCCATAGGCGCTAAACCACCGTGGCGGGGGGTTCCCTCCCTCCCACACGCGTTTCAACCCCAGCCTGTTACTGGCTTTTAGGGAACAACAACAATATCTGTTGTTGGCAACGCGGCCAGAAAACGACGACAGCACAAGAAAGCTGTCTTAGCACTCGCCTTCGCCGTTGGTTGTAAGTTGAGAAGGCTGCTGCTGGCCTACCGCTGTTATATCACCTCGGCCATTTAGTTTATAGCATCGCTGACCGAATACTTCGACATTGATAATGTCAGGTTGTCCTGAAGGTGGAAGTTGTTCCCAGAAAGACAAGAAGCACTCGAATCTCAACGAATGCAGCAAGCACTGTCGTCGATCGCGGAATGGAAGAAAGGCAATTGAGTATCGCTGCTTATACATAGAGGCGGCATCAAATATTCCAGATGCGCTCACGTCAAGGAGGTAAATCAATCTAAAACCTGTCAAAATCAACCTTCTAGCGCGCCTACA
This sequence comes from Dermacentor silvarum, assembly GCF_013339745.2. Classification (NCBI taxonomy): domain Eukaryota; kingdom Metazoa; phylum Arthropoda; class Arachnida; order Ixodida; family Ixodidae; genus Dermacentor; species Dermacentor silvarum. The sequence continues at coordinate 260,445,815 of NC_051155.1, forward strand.
AACTGATATACGCGGGCCCGCCGTTCAGGAAAGTACTACGGTTCTGCTGCGTTCGCGAACCAGGAGTTACTTGATAGCGAGAGCGCAGTCGCACGACAACAGAACCATGACACAGCTACGTCGCGAACGCAAATAAAACTGGCGTGGTACTATACAGAATGGCGAAAACGCACAAGCAACTTCGTTCACTGTAGACACGTCTTGCGCCGAACTAAAACTGTGAAAAGAGAACCTCGCAAGAAGTGAAACAACGGGAAGTTGCGCAAGGATTAGGGCAACTCCCAACAGGACACCTCAATAGCGCATTGTGGCGTTGTCTCCCTTTCGCTCCTTGTCCGCAGGCGCTTAATGAACTAAAGAGGGATACGCTGTTGCTATGCTAGAGGAAAGTGCTTTTTACGTTCAGGTTCTGCTTCCTGGCACTCCAGCAAGACGTGAAGTACGGTCACCGTCTCGCCACATCTACCGCGGCTCGGAGAGTGAGCCTCAGTTAAAAGATAAGAGTGGGTACTATCATCATCATCATCAGCCTGTATTCATGTCCACTGCAGGACGAAGGCCTCTCCCTGCGATCTCCAGCTACCCCTGTCTTGCGCTAGCTGATTCCAATTTGCACCTGCAAATTTCCTAACTTCATCACCCTACATAGTTTTCTGCCGTCCTCGACGGCGTTTCCCTTCTCTTGCTGCCCATTCGGTTACTCTACTGGTCCACCGGTTATCCATGCTACGCACAACATGGCCTGCCCAGCACCATTACAAGGCCTGCCCAGGTATCATATGTGTGCCCTATTCTTAGTCTAAACAAGAGCACATCACATCGTCGCGACTTTGATAGTGGCAGCCAATTCCCTAAATGGGGTTTAATTACGTGGAGATGATTCACGGTTTCGGCATCCCGCGAATGTTGCAATAGCTCCTCAGTATTTTACGTAGCAGTGGCTTCATCTCTATAGCAGGAGCTGCTATGGACAGATTGCTAGCATTAGTTTCTATGTATTTAGCCATTTCATCTACAAGCACATTTCCTGGGATGCCTATGTGTCCAGGCACCCAGCATATTACAACGTGTTCATCAGATATATAAGTTGTCTATAGCAGCGAGTAAAGGTCGTTGATTATAGAATTTTTATGTTTGGGTAATGATTTTAATGTTTTCACTACACTGAAGTAATCTGCTAATGTGATGGCTTTTCGTAGCTTTGTTTTCCTAATGTGTTTCATAGACGCGATCACTGCATAGGGCTTCTATAGTGAAGATGCTGGTTTCCCTCGGCAGAACGTCGCATTCTGAAAAATACGGACCAGCAGCTGCATATGAGACGCTGAAATGGGTCTTCCATGCGTCTGTGCAATGTGGCGGGCAAGAGTACTTTCGCTGGAGTTAAAGGAAGTGCATACGAATGTGTATCTCTGAAGCGTGTCTACTGATTTCAAAAGGGTACATGCCACACTAACTCCTTCCACAGCCATGGCGAAAGCGGCTTCGCTAGAGGCACAATTTCTTGTATTATTTATTATTTTTTAATTTATAAATACTGTTAACCCTCTCTTGAGGGTCATTACAGGGAGGGAGCACATTTTGCATACAGAAGTTTATACACATACACACTTACATACACGTACCTACACATATAAGAATATGTGAATGTTAAGGGGAGCAAATATATGTATTTACAATATATACAGTTAGAAGGTTGTAGATCTGTGGCCAGGGTAACAACATTTGTAGATGTAGATGTAGAGCCTTGGAGTTACTGGCACATACCCACTCTGGGGGATTGGCCAAGAACCGGGTAGTTTGAAATAACAATCAGAAGGGAGATGTATAAAACAAAACAAACATAAATGTGGGAATGTATACGCATCTGAGAATGAATAATTAGAATATATCAAATGAATTGAATATAATAGAGGAGTAAATGATGAATAAAAAAAGAAGTAGACAGCAAGTCATCAAATTTGTAAAAATATTTTGGTACCCTAAGCCGTGATTCTGTCATCTAAATCTTTCTGACCCTGTAATGTAATTCTGTATGGCATCTACAACCTTCCCGTCGCTGTGCCCAAGGGTAGAGGCCCCCAATGATAGTAAATTTTGAACATTTAATTCTAATCTAAGAAGGCGGAACGGTGTTTCTAAGGTTCTTTTTCGCAATTCAGATTATCTTTGACAGGCAATGAGAAAGTGATCTAATGTTTCATGTTGTCCACAATAGGGACAGTTAGGTGAGGGAACCAGACCAGCTCTGTGTAGGTAAAAATTTAAAAATGGAATTCTGCAGCGTAGTCTAGTGATTGCGACTTCAAGTGATCGCGTTTGACAGAGTTTGCTAATCCAATAATGCGACAAGTGCTGAAAATCTGACGAGTTTGTAACAACATCAACCGAGCTCCGTGACACTTCAGCCTCTTCTTCACCAACCACGCCCTTTAGTACACAGTGGTACAAACGCCTACGTAACATTAACCCCCGGCGGCAGAAGCAGCGTCTCGATGCTTCTTAGGGTGACTAATCAGTGTGCGAGTTATAGGGCTTTGGTCGCGAAACGTGCACGATATCATTTCCTGGTGGGGTAGAAGACTTCGAAGTCACAGGTGATATTTCATATGTGAGGCTGGTGACTTGGCGAAGAACTCGGTATGGCCCGACGTATCGCGGCAGCAGTTTTTCGCAAAGGCCGACGCGACGGGGGGGTAATCATATCAGGACAAAGGCCCGAGGGCTGAAATGAGCGTCCGGACGACGACTGTCGTAACGGTGCTTCTGGATAGTCTGAGATGCCAGAAGATGGTCACGGGCAGTACGACGTGCTGTGGCTGCGCGAGCAATGGCGTCGTGAGCATAGAACGTGGTAGTGTTGGTATCAGAATGGAGCAGCGAGTCAAGAGGCAGGAGTGGGTCACGGCCATATAGTACATAGAACGGCAAATAACCAGTAATATCGTGACTCGAAGAATTGTATGCAAACGTCACGAAAGGTAAGGTGCAGTCGAATCCCGGTGATCATCACACACGCACATGGAGAGCATGTCCGTGAGTGTGTGGTTGAGACGCTCGGATGTCCGTTTGTCTGTAGGTGGTAAGCCGTCGTGAACTTGTGGGACCTTGAGCAAGAGCGAAGAGGGTCGTCAACAACCTTAGAAAGGAAACAGCGGCCTCTATCAGTGAGTAGTTGACGTGGGGCACCATGATGTAGGATCACATCATGGAGGAGAAAGTCAGCCACATCAGTTGCGCAGCTTGTAGGCAGGGCCTGCGTTGTGGCATAACGCGTGGTATAGTCCGTTGCAACGGCCACCCACTTGTTGCCCGAGGATGAGGTTGGAAAAGGGCCAAGGAGGTCCAGGCCAACGCGGAAAAATGGCTCACTGGGGATATCTATAGGCTTAAGGTGCCCTGCGGGAGACAATGGAGGCTTCTTGCGGCGATGGCAAAGTTAGCAGGCAGCGACGTAGCTTCGAGCAGAGCCATATAGCCCAGGCCAGAAAAATCGTCTGCGCACACGGTCGCATGTACGGGGGACAACCTAATGACCAGCGGTGGGCGCATCGTGTAACTGCAAGAAAATTGTCGAGCGCAGGTGCTGGGGAACGACGAGAAGCAGTTCAGCACCACGTTGATTCATATTGCGTCGGTATAAGGTCCCGTCCTGGAGAACAAACATACGGAGAGAAGCGTCCTGTTGCTCCGAGGTAAGGCGTTCGATGGTGGATCGCGATAATGGATCACGATGCTGCTCGTCGGCGATGCGTGAGAAGTCGGAGATCGACAAAACGCAGGTATCTGTATCCGTTTCGGTGCTATCGGGTGGGTCGACAGGGTAGCGGGAGAGGCAGTCGGCGTCCTTATGTAGCCGCCCAGATTTGTAGGACACGGAAAACTTGTACTCTTGCAGGCGTAAAGCCCAGCAGCCAAGACAGCCTGTCGGGTCTCTGAGTGAGGATAGCCAACATAAGGCATGATGATCGGTCACGACGGTGAAATGTCGACCGAACAGGTAAGGGCGGAACTTAGAATGGACCAAACAAGGGCCAAGCATTCATGTTCTGTCATTGAGTAATTTCGCTCTGGTGCTGAAAGAAGACGGCTAGCATACGCGATCACGCGATTGGTGTCCCGCTGTCGTTGGGAGAAGATAGCGCCAATGCCATGGCCGCTTGCATCAGTGCGAGCTTCTGTGTAGGCATGCGGATCAAAATGACCCAACACGGGTGGATTGGTAAGACGACTGATAAGCGTTGAAATTGCTTCAGACTGGTTGGTGCCCCGACGAAAAGTGGTGTCCTTTTTCAGGAGGTCTGTGAGAGGACGAGCTATTTCGGCAAAGTTCTGAATAAATCGTCGAAAATAGGAACACAGCCCTAGAAAACTGCGGACATTGGTAGAAGAACGCTGAAGTGGAAACTCACCAACGGCACGAACTTTGTCAGGCTCAGGCTGGACGCCAGAAGCGTCAACCAAGTGACCAAGTACTCGTATTTGGCGGCGGCCGAAATGAAATTTTGGAGAATTCATTGTAGGCCGGCACGTCGAAAAACATCAAGGATAGCTGAGAGTCGTTGGAGGTGGCTCCCCAGTCAAAAAATCCGTCAAAGCGTTCTTGTCGGAACGACAGCATTCTTGTTTGCAACGACAGAATTCCTGTTTGCTGCCTTCCGACACCGACAGCAATGCTGTTTGCAACGACAGCATGTCTGTTTGCAGCCTTCCGACACCGACAGCAATGCTGTTTGCAACGACAGCATGCCTGTTTGCTGACTTCCGACACCGACAGCAATGCTGTTTGCAACGACAGCATGCCTGTTTGCTGCCTTCCGACATCGACAGCAATGCTGTTTGCAACGACAGCAAGCCTGTTTGCTGCCTTACAACACCGACAGCAATGCTGTGTGCACGATTGACTAGCAGATCGACACTAACGACGGAGCCCCAATATGGCGCCCGCGATTAGATGGGCACTGCGAAATGCGTCGCGGCGTCGACGCATGTTAGCTAATGCACGCATTTATGAAGGCACGAGGCGACACCAAACCACAGGTATTCGATAAAGTGTATCTTCATGAAAGATCGATGCAAGTAGATTGGTATGGTGAGCCATCAATGAAGTAGGAAAGACGTCGCGATGAGTTGCCAAGGAAGCCCTCTCTTCTGCATGGCTCCGGCATTATTTGTAAACGCTGAAAACAGTCGTCCACGCGTGTCAGCTGCGTAAAGGCAAGAGCGAGTCTACTACGGGTGCATGCGCACATGACCAAAGTTGCCTTCTCAGTTGGCCTACATGCCGGCGTATTTCTGAAGCTGCGCGCTGCAACTACATGCGAGCACCGGTACAGACTATATAGACAGTTTTAGAAGAACGCTGTTTACGCTCCGCGCCGCTCAGATTTCATGCTCCGAGATACTGCAGGGAACTGCGTAGATTTCGCATTTGATAAGCGCGTCTTGCCGAGACGCGAGCGACGCGCTATCAACTCGGCTGCAAAACGACGACGAGGCCAAGTAGTCACCGCTATCACGCTCTGCTCAGTCGGCTTTGTAGCGGAGCGACGGATGCGGTCTTCGTTCCGCTGCCGGTATGAGCGTCGTGCGCAAGCGCAATTATATCGTCCCCGCTAAGCGGTTGTGTGGCATTTGCTAGCATATGCCGGTCTGAGCGGGGCGGACAGCAAGCGCTCAGCTAAAACAGCTGATCGTATGCGCGCTCGATGTTATCGGAAGCCTATCAATGTTTCGTTCGGTGCAAGTCGATCACCGCAGGGAGATTGTATTATGCTTAATTTTGACTTCGTGCGTAGCTCTCGTGCCCAGTCTGCGTGTACGGTGGCAGCGCATTCAAGCTATTTTACACATCTTTTTTTGTGTATGGATATTCCCCCTCTTGTAAGAATGAATACAAATTTAATTTAATTTTTTATCATATAATAAATCAATCACTTTATTGTTGTATCATAGGTTAATTACACCAGGGTCTCAATGTACAAGACTGCAACACGTAGAAGCAGCTGTAGAAAGCCTCACACAACACTGCCCAAATGTTTGCTGCTGGAACAGCATAGATTTATGCCATGCATGTTCCTCGTTCATTACAGACATGCAAAAGTTTGACCACATTGCACAAAAGCAAATGCATAGGAAAAAAGTGCTTGCAAAATGACAATGTCACTTCCTAACACTGCGCACAATAGCCACCAAGTGAATCACAGTGCTAAGACTTGCATGACTTAGTATTACAACCATACATACTTGCAATAAAAGTTCCCTTTGTGCTAGTGTGCAAGATACGGTTGACGGCACCATGAAAAAACAAACAAAAAAAATGTGTAGTATACAGGAAGCGAACATTAAAATAACTGACTAACAGAAGTGAATTTGGATCGCTGCTACAGTGCCCTTTCTAACACTACAAACGCTTCTAATAGGAGTCAACCCTCTTGGTTTTCTGCCATGTATGTTCTAAGCAAGTCGATGCTCACAAATGCATGTTACAAAAATGAAGCAGTACTATTTTCTTAATATTTATTTTTTAATATTCTCCCTCACTGTCATTTACACAGCATCCAGTCATGACCTATTAACCTTTCATACCACAACAGCAACAAAACTGACAAAAAGGCATCTTGAATTTTCTGTCAAGCAGCTGCTTTTGTCCACCAATGCAACAAAGCTATGCTGTCTTTGCCAAGGCTGAGAGCACAAGTGGCACGTGGTTAGCAACCAATGAGTAGAGCAACCAGTAGACACAATGCAAGAGCTAAGGCCACTTAACCCTTTCACACCGTTCCTTTCACACTGCGGTCAAACGGTCTAGGACTGTCCAAGACCTGCAGTTTGCATGAGCAATGCAAAATATTCCTAACATTCCTAGGGTTCATCTTTTACCGCGACAAAAAGGGCAGCGAAAGAGAAATTTCAGATACCGCTAGAAACGAAGGACACATTTTTTTCTTGCGCATATATGCCACAAAACAACCAACATGAGCAGCATTTTATCACAGCCTATTTTGCCAGATTTTCTAGAAGTATAGCTACTGTTGAAGTAAAATATGACTGATTTAACTACATTATGCATTTTTATGCAAGGAAGTGAACGCTTGCTATTTTTTTCCATTTGTGATTCTGACAAGTTTCTTTGAAAATTACAGTTGCACGACATCCTGAACTACACTTAACTGAGGTGTGAATTACAATGTCAACATCAGTGCACTGTAATGTTTCGAGTGGCTCGTGAGCATTGATTAAAATAATTTCAATTTTCAACAAACACAATCACTCCAGTGCAAGTGGTGTTTCGCATGGCTCACGAATACCGCACGTCTTGGACAGTCCTAGTCAGGTTATTTCAGCTTTGTGACGGGTACAGTCCTATAATATTGTTGCGGGCGAGACAACAGAGACAGCCAGAAGTCAACGTCTTTATCGGAACCAGACCAAAAGAACAACGTTCTTTTGGTTGTTCATATGTGTCGGCAATGCAAACTGTCAAATTCCAAGAAGAATGAAAAACAAGTTAGTGCAATGCAGCTGTGTGTACTGTATCCTGAATTAACACGTCTTTATCAACATCACTCACCTCATGGCGACACTAAAATCACTGTTTCCCTTTTTTTTCCCTTCCCACCATACAGCAGAAACTTTTCTTGCAAGTTTTTCAGCGATAGAAAAAATTGCACTAAAAAGTGATGCGCGTGAGCTAAACTGCCATAATTAATAGTGCTTCAAATAGTTTTCCTGGTTTTCAGCTTTGTATTGCTGTTTCCTAGATTCGGAAATACAGCAGTTGGCCAAACTGGAAAGTGCAAAAGCTAATTCTGCGCTTCTTATACAGTATCAGCTGCTAGCTAGGGGCACTTTCTGCACAAATCTGTGTTGTTACATCCAGGCAGACCCCACTTAACTATGATCATAGGCTGCTGTCTGCCAATGCCAAACACGATATCATTAAGGTATTACATGTTTTGTCAGATTTGCAACAAATGTTAAAACAATTAAATGGCAGGCCACTGAAAGTGATGACATAATTGCATCATGAAATAGTGTGGAAAGTATGCAGTCAACATAAAAATACATCAGGCATGGTCAACCAAAACTTCTGATGCACCAAACAATTAAAACAAAAAGCAGTAAGTGGATAGCTTTAATTGTTAATGACTACAAACTTTCCAGTGTATGTAAAATCCAGTGAATAGGTTTGACAAGTTATTTGGTATTCTTCAAATCTGCAGCACATACACTAAAACATGAATCAGAGAAACATGAGACATAAAGCTTTTTTGACAGCCTGTGCTTTAATGTGTGCACATCACATTCAAATAATACCAGGATGCATAAGCAAAGAGCCCACATTCCTTCTCTCATAGACTTGACAATAGCCATTACAATTAATGGCAAAATGCTCTTTAACTGAGCTCACTTACCATCTGTAAGCATACCTTGCTCCAAGCACCAGCTGCATCCAAAGTACCCATTATACTGCTTCCTGTTTAGGATAGCTGCTCTTGCTGGGGAGTCAACACAACAGACAACAACGTGCACTGCTGTCTGAACAGTTCTTCCAGTGTGCGACCACACTAGCTTTCCAACGCTGTTGATCTCTTCGACAAATTGCTTCAGGGAGAGCATTTGAATACAACACACCTGAAGCTAGCACATTTTGCCACAGAGTTAAAACTGGAAGTTCATTAATCATCACTTGAATTGGCCATATGGAGTTTTTGCTCGTATCAAACACAGGTGCTCCATCTGTGTTCATGGTCAAAGTGATGTCGCTCCATGTTATGTTCCTCTGCTTTCTAACACTGCGGTAGAGAATGCCATTCGTGATGTCAGCAAAAACACTTGACACATGAGGAGCAGATGCAATCTTCTGCAAATTAGAAAGCAAGGTACTGCCAACCTGTTTTAGCAGTACCAGAAGCTGCTGCTTAATATTGAATATCAGAAAAAAACTTGCAGTAATAATTAAATGTTGCAGCTTCTCACTGCTGCAAGAAGCACAATTGATGGTGTCTTCGTCTTTGGCATCATTGTATCTTCCCAGTTATTGATGACAGGGCTGGCAGTATAGATGGATCCTCAGTGCTTTTCTGTTTTTCCACAGCCTCCTCATATCATATGTAGTGCATGGCACAACTTTCTCCCCAAACAGAGCATTTATTAAAATGAGAAGTCCTTGTAGTTGTGCCCACGTAAGACCTGAAATAACAACATATGCCAGTATGAGCAGCATAGCCTGTGCCCTTGTTGTTTTCTGGTTTGGAAGGTACTCCTCCGAGAGCTTTGTGAAGTACATGTACTGCATGCTCACTTTCTTCAGCACCATTCTCTGGTTCACTGTCTGCATCACCCTTGTGCCCTTCATCCATCCACTTCCGAACCATCATCACTCAACTCAAAGACAGAACTGAATTCATCGCAACTGAAGTTCACTGTACATTCATACGCAGTGCCTATTTCACTTGCAGCTTGGTTAGTGTCTTCTACGTCGCTGACATGTGCACTCGTGCTTGCACAAGCATACATTTCTGAAGCAAAATTGGAGTTGATGTGCCTAAGATTATCAGCTTCATTCTCGCTCGATTAAACACTACTGACATTCGTTGAAGGGCTGTTCAGGTTTTCCAGGTTCATCTGAAAGAGCAAACAAATAACAAATTTTATCTTCTAGGGATACCAACTACAAAACAAGTGTCACATTCACAAGAAACATACATAGGGCATAGGAAGGCAACGGTGAGATTACTACTCTTGCGTAAAGCCAGTTCACTGATTAATATGTAGCGCAAAAAAGGACTGTGTTGCTCTCTATATATTTAATTGAATTATGGGTGCGACAGTGTATGTGCCACGTGCTAACTTCATAATGGTGCAGGAAGGTGCAGGTTTACCAACTCTATCTCGGGTAATGAACAGGACCCTGATAAAATGCACTCCCTAGGGAGTCTGCTATTATTCTGCCATTAGCCACCTCCGGCTGTGTCCTTTTGCAAATACCCTGCCTTGTACATAGAAACAGCGTTGACACAAGGACGTAGGTCAGCTTAGGTACCACTATTAGAGGGAACATGCACGCGTGTGGCTGTTGTTCTGTAAAGTGCCATCTGCTGGCACCCGCTCGGCACAGGCACAGAGTGCGGCTGAGGCAGTACGCTCCATGCATTGTCTGCAATTACACCGCCCAGTGCTTGGTAGTAGCAGACGACACACGGAGCACAGAGCGCCAGTGGCTTTCTGCACCAAGCGGGTGCCAGGCACCAGCAGATGGCACCTCATGGAGCATTGGTCACGTGCTCGATTGTTCCCTCTTACAATGGTAGATCCTGTACGTTGCATTGTTCCAGGCTAAGATCGTTGCTGTTACACGTGAATGATTCAATTAATTTTATGGCACGTCCTTCCAAAATAAATCGCGCTACCATAAACCCTCCAAGATGCGTTACCAAAAAGCCCACATTGCAACCCTCGTGATCCTTGGTTGCAAGCAACGTTGGTTGTAACTGCACTCCGAAGAAACGTGCGCGTCACGATCGAGTGCTAGCACGAAACAATTCCCGCTTTCTCCGCGTCGTGACACATCGATGCGCGAGGCAGCACTCAAGACTATGCGTTTCTTGGCTCAGGAAGCACACTGGCGGCTTGGACACGTCATAGTTTGCACCTCACGCAGTAAGACTTGCAGCTGCTTTTTGTTATTCGCAGTATGAAATACTGAAACTTACAATAATGACACGTACCTGACTTGCAGCAGTGGATGACCTTGGTCTTTTCAGCATGTACTCTCGAGTTTGCTGTGGCACTTGAACGTTCGAGTCCGGCTGCAGGTACTGCCTATAATGCTTCCTCTGATTTTGGACATTGCGACGTTCGAAGCCAAAATTTTTCACTGGGGCGAACACTGCGGGGCAGTCCAATGTGACTATACGGACTATATTAATATAAAGGTGTAAGCAATACCTAGTCGCGATCACGTCAACTGCAAGCTTTTAGTAAGCTTTAGTAAGCTTCGCTTCGCCTCGCGTTAGTGATCAGAATCACGGTATTACTGACGACATCACACAATGCTAGGCCAATGTCAAATTATAACGGGTTAGATTATAAAGGTTATTATGCCACTAAAAATGCGAAAAAAATGTTCTAATTTATTTGTTTGGCGTGATTACAGCCAAATGCCTCATACGCAAGGATGTTATTGTACATCGGTTGCCGTGAAAGCTTGTAAAGTTGCGGAAAGCCGTGAAAGCATTCAGAAAAATGACGAACTGATAAGTTGTTCATTTTAAATAACCTTATAAATAAAGGATTTAGAAAACTGACATGGAGTGCAGAGGCATACATATCAAGAAACAAGGAATGCATGCATATACCATTGATTGATTTATTGATTGATTAAATGTTTTTGCTTATGGGATGGCGAAAGGGAAAATGTGCTTTGTGTTTCTGTTTCTTCGCAAGTTTTATTTTGCTAGCACAAGATGCGATATAAACAAGCTAGAGAAACACAACAGCGGAGAAGATGGTTTTCGGATATTGCAATAGAGAGAGATACTATATCTTAATTTTACTCATGCTTGCTCATTAATTAAGAAGCACACACACATGCCAGACAAGAAAATGGCTAGATGAATTTTTGTGCCATGTGAACTGATCCTACCATAGAGTCAACCATGATCGATGTCATTGCATATTTAGTGGCAATGCTACCATAATTTCGTGTGGCGCACATTCCTAGAAGTGGCACGCACAATCTACACGTTAAGTAAACCATGTCGTACCTATGCTATATTTACTCGGCAAGGATCTGAGTAGCGTTGCAGAAGTCGTGGGCAGCTTTTTTCGTTGCGGGGTGCTCTTTTCGTCGCAACAATAGACTGGATTTTTTTACAAGTACTGCTCCAAGAGGGCATATATGTAAATGGCAAATAGAGGCCTTAGGAGAACACTTGACATTATATAAAGCAGGCAGCACAGCATCTCTAGGGCACCCAAGGGGCAGCGGGGGGATCAAAGTTGGAAGCAAGTAGGTCCATGAGTAGGGGCCTCGGCGAGCCCCAACCCATGGACCAGTCTGGATTGTGGTTTTGGTGTCCCCATTGCCGCTTCCGTGTTCTTGAGGCGTGTGGTGTCGCGGCAACTGCACTCCAATATAATAAGAAATAATGGTACGTTAATTGTTACACCTAGTAAATAAAAAACTATTAAAGAAATATCCAGCCACCACTAACTTGCTATGCTGAGTTCTGCCCCACCGCGGCCAGTTAATCCCCGCTATAATGCTCTGCTTCGGTTGTGATTCTGGTTGTTGAGAAACCTTGTGCTTATGATCTGTATTTCAGCGCCCAATGTGTCACATGCAGCTTCGGTGCAATTACAATTAAGCTTGTAATTCCTCTTCATTTATTACTTGGGCAGAAATGTGCAGTCTTTTGTTAATTAGTTTGTATGCATGATCACCGTTTCTAAATAGAAACAAGCTGTTTAAGGTTTCCTTGTTTCGGCGGTGTCATTTTGCATAATAATATCCATGTGCATATATGTAATTGATCAGCTCCTACGTTAACGATGCGTGTGCTGCATTGCTGCGGCATGAAAAGCATGCTTTTTTTTTGTTTTTTTTTTCTGTAAGCCGCATTGGCCGCGCGCTCTTGGCCTTCGTATATATATATATATATATATATATATATATATATATATATATATTATCCAGGCTAATAGACGCGGTCAGCTGCTTGACAATGCATGACAGAGCGATAAAGCTAACGTGCATGCCCAGGCAGAGAAGTTACAACGCAAACGCTCACTTCCAAAACTCTTTTTGATTACTGCAGGGCCACGATTTTGTAGCGATGCCTTCCGCTCGATCATATGCCCCTCTTATCATCTACCGCTCATGGCCGGCTAGGCCGGTATTTGGTAGCGATGCCTTTAATGTAATAATGTCTTTACGCGCTTATCGTGCTTTTTCAGTGGACGGAGCGACGGTCCGCTCGCATTATCAACGGGATCAGCCGGCCGTGAGCGGTGGATGATAAGAATAGAGTAGAATAAGTCATAATGCCTTGATACAAAATCGCGGCCCTGATCGCTTTGATAACGCGGGCGGGGCGTCGCTCTGACCCCTGACAAAGCGCGAAAAGTGCAAAAAGGAATATCATCGGAGACGGAATCGCTACAAAATCGCGGCCCGCGCGCATGTGCATCTGTGTCTGTGTTGTGCGAGTTTGCGTGCGCTGAAAATTTTTTTATTGCGCTCAGAGAAATCTGATCATGCCACTCTACATGACGCGGTGGGCAAAATGAATGAACGCCAACAATCGTGTTCGTTGACCACGTATACAAAACACACAAACGATCGATGTCGAATTCATAATTACTCTCATGAGTTGGGATGTCATTTTAAGAATGCTTAAGCCTGATGCAGTTCTCAACATTTCTTATCTGTACAACTGTACAACTTTGTACCTTCCACCCATGGAGGAAGGAAACAACTTGAAAAAAAAAAAAGGTTTTTTTATCTTCCTCCATGCTTCCACCCACTACTGTTGTACGGCATTGCTTTAGTAGTATTTTTCTTTTCTGTTTTGGTTTTGTTTGGGTGATGCAGTGGTGGCAGTCGAAGTCGCATGCCAATCCGCATCCATAGAATCCACGGCCATAGCCACAGCTGTCATCTTAGCGAGAACGACTGCGTTGCACTGTGTTAAGCTCGAGATGCTTGTATTCGTTGAATATGTAGTGGACATGACCACTGCGGTTGTCAGGCACACCGCAGTGCAAAACTTTAACCCAGAGAATGTCGTGGATTTCGATCCAATTGTCCTCTACGACGTGTGGTGGAACGGCGATGCGACAGAGTGCTGCACATGGCTGGTAAGTTCTACTCATTCGTTAATAAGCACACCTTAAATGTTTATACGACTAACATTTCGAACGATTTAATCTTCACCGGCATGTGCTTTGTCCCGCTCATTGTGCAGTAAGCAAATGTCCGGCGCAATCTCGTAGCGTGACTTTGGGGTTTAGGCCTGGCTGCTCGAGACGTATCTCTCCTTTGATTAGAGTCTCGGGCAGTCTGCGATATGTCTGGAAGGGTCGGCGTTATGAAATGGGGAGGGGGTGCAGCACGCACTGCCGCGGACGCTCAAGGTAGACACTGCTTCGCAGGAGGGGCCATCGGCGCAAATGTGTGCTTTTGGCAGTTAGCAGCAGAATTTTGGTTTTGGACACATAATTTTGGGCGTAAATGTTAAGCGGCTCCATATTTAGTCTGATGGAAAAACATATGCCACATGAGAACCTGTCTGCTGCATGAACGGGTATCTGTCGTGTAGTGGACGTGGGAGCCACGCTTGCAAATGCTTTGCATTCATGAAAGGATGAAACGAGAGTAATGCTAGGGGGAGACCAGAGGAACTGATATTCTGGCCTGATTTGTTATTATGACACTTGAATGTTTATCACCTAACATTGCTGCCTGTCGGCAGTGTCAGCTTTGTAATGCCTTGTTAAATGCAATGCAGAAACTGAAGAAATGGTGCTGCACACGTCGAAAAGGCTCAGAAATCTGTCCTTAGAAAAGGGCAAGAGCACCAAAGGTATGGCAACTGAAAGTTGACAACATTTTAGATTTATATGTTGTTACTGATTTGTGTCATGTGGCTGTGCTTTATATAAAAAAAAAATGGCGCTACATGCTAGTATTTTTTACCCAAGCCCAAACCGCATGCGAGCGATTTTGTGCGCGACGGCGACGAGCGACGGAACAAGCCGTCGCGCAAACTGATCACTCGTTCTTGTCGCTTGATCGCTTGGTTCTGGTAATCTACAACTCGTCGCCGGAACGACTTTCTATGAGCGACTAGCCAATAGCGCGAAGCCAGAACAGGATGTACATCAGTCAAGTACAACCGATTGTCGCACGGAACAAGCGAATGACTCAATTTTGATATGCACAAAGATAAGAACCTAGTGCAAGACCTTAAGAAATATTTATGGTGCTCTTTACAGTAAAACATATCAAGTTAAACTAATAGAGCATGCGTCACACCAGTTACGGCGCGTATTTGCTGCCCTCATACCAGCAACACCGGGGAAACAGCCCTCAAAGTCATCGCTCGCGTGTGGTACGACTTGTAGGCGACGAGCGAATGCGACAGCCATCTCCGTCACGTCACTTGTCGCTGTTGCGTGCAAGATCGCGTGCATGCGGTTTATACTTAAGGCTTGTTGAAGGCCTTACAAGAGCATTGCATCTTTTTGCAAAGGAAGTGAGCTCTGCAGTGGACACAATGTAGTGCATATTTGTGCATGAAGACATTTGTGTGTGGCTTTCTATGACTTCAAATTGCACTTCCATGTCTGTGTTCATCTTATTGTGTAATTTTTACAGGAATTATAACTGCCATGGCCTCTATGGCACCTTTGTCACAGGAGCATGGTAAGAGTACATTTTTTGTACAGCACTGTTCAGTTTCAAGCACCAATTTTTTCTAGTTGTGCAGTACTTCACACTCACTGATATTCGTCCACGCTCAGCAGTGCTTACTCACCGCCACTACCTTACAAATGGACCTTTTTCCAGTAAGCGACCCCTCTAGCGGCTGTCACTTCAACTAAATTTGACGGGCAACACACACACGCTCCCACCGCTTCTCGCCTCTACGCAAAGCATGGTAGCGTTTGACCAAGCAGTCTCTTGCGACGGCTGTCCCTGCTTTTTTTTTCTTCTGTCGCTTGTGTTGCTGAAGCAGCTTCTCATTGTCCTGCTCTAGCGCGCATGTATTTGCTCACATGTAGCAATAACACATTTTACATTTACTGATGCAATGGCAGCATGCTGATGCGATGTGCAGGCCATTTGTAACCAAGATTTGAGAGATGCGCCGGCTTTTGTTCTTCAGCAGCTTGGTCAGTACTTTGACTCAACTGGCGAAGGCATGTGTGAGCGTGAAACGCGCCGTGGCAGGACTTTCTTCAGGATAAACTCGACCGTCGTTTTGAGTGGCTCGACTTGAAGGAGGCGGTCAACAGACGCATGCACGTGCGTACGAGCTTGCCCTCAAGAGCGGGCATGCAAGCAGCTCACCATGATGAACAAACAACATGCAAAACTTCTGCACACATACTGCGAGTGCACTGCAGGGCAAGTGTTGTTTTATATCGAGATATGTATCGTATATGGCATGGTAATGGGGACTAAGTGAGCGCAACACAGTACGGGGGGGTAAGCAGAATGTAAGTGGACGCTACACGTTGTTTTGTCAGGTGCATAAAGCTTCATTTGCCTGCAAAAAGTAAGACTCGCGAGTTTTGCATAATGCGGCAGCACGCGTGTGTCGCTTTGGCCTCGAACGATGCATTCTGATCGGCTGTGTGGCAAGATTCTTCTTTTCGTTTGGCCCCATGTAACCGTACAGCTATTTCCGCTTGCATGCGGTAGCACATTAAGCCAATGGTAAAATCCGTGCGGTATACATACCCGTAGATTAAAACATCGCCGTGACTTCCGAGTCGGTCGTAAGGCGAGAAGTCCAATAATCACAGCGCCAGCATCATGCTGTTACCAGAACGCAGGCTTACCTCACTCAGCAAGAATTGCGTGATAACTCACTGATAACATGGGGTATTTTTTTTTTAATTTGACCGTGCGCTCCACTTCAGTACAATGTTCACCATTCCACGCCGGTTTGTGCAATCGACGGTACAGAAAGTGCCTGCATGAGTTTTGTCGCAAACACTGCGCCTATCGCTCGAGCGTTAGTTCACAGAGTCTTTTCATCGACAAAAGTGCTTGCAGTCTTTCCCACAAACAGCTAAGTGTTTCCTTTAACCAATATTCTTGCCCAGAACACGAGAAAAATTATTGATCAGCAACTCAAGCTCAGGAAATTGCCGCGGATCATGCAAGGGTTCATGCACTCACTTCGCACACCTGCCCTGTGATAATGGCGGCGCGGCATGTAATGCAGCTGGGGCATGCCCATGTGCATAGCTGAATTGGAAAAAGGTCCATTCATTTGAGCCTATAGGCACTCATCATCATAGATTTGCAACCGTTTGCACTTTTTCACATTTGCTCTTATGATTCACTGACGCCTACTCATGCTAACATTGATTCATGCCCGGTCATGTCAGAAATTTCACGAGATCGAAGCCGGTTGTATATTTCACTTTTTTTCTTGACCAAATAGATATGGTGGGCACGCCATTCAAAAGCATGCAACTGAATTTTGTTTTTAACAGAACCTAACAGTTTACCAGAAAAAGCTACCAAAGAGCAACTGGTGAAGGCTACATTTTCATGCGGAGTGCTTTTTCTCAAATTTGAAAGTATCTGTGAAGCAACATAAACGAAACATGGACACGTAACTATTATTACATAGTATATACAAACATAAAGGATATAAATCGTATGCTTTCCCTTTTTAAGAGAAAAAATGCCTTCTAAAAATTTGAGAAATGCTACATTTACAATATTGTACAACCGATTTCACCTTTCATTTTTCTGTGCATGAAATTTTGCCGAATTTGTGCCTGTGCGTGTAGAACTAGAAGGAAAATAGTATGCAATAACCATTTGATGGCAAATGAGTGACTACGGCTTAAGCGGTCAGGCATGGGGTTCAATGGGGGCTGGGTGGAGGAATCTTCGCGACTACATTTAAACTGCAATTACACATTAAGCGGGTACGTATTAATGAGGTTTGACTGTACCCGAGTTCCTTGAGTGTAGGCAGAAATAATTACTATGTATT
>NC_051155.1:260463664-260502711 GCF_013339745.2 Dermacentor silvarum
TGGATTGTGTCGCGGAGACCGTCGCAGTACACTGACACAGCGGCTGACGCGTTCGGAGGCACTTGGGTATCGTCTGTGACGATTATCTTGTTCGAAAGCGATGGTCTGCCTGCCGGCGTTCATCTCTGAGAACGGCGACAGTTCTATTTCGGCGGGTGTGCAATGAATGACGGCGTTGTGGCGGGAGAGAAAATCACATCCCAAGATGATGTCGTGCGAGCATGCAGGAATGATGATGAATTCGACGGCATACATGGCGTCCTGAATGACGACGCGAGCTGTGTAGACTGTTGTTGGGTGAATACTTTGGGCGCTAGCCGTACGAAGGGAGAGCCCCGATAGTTGCGTCGTCATTTTTGGTAGGAAACGGCTACGTTTGGCGTTCGTAACGGATACGGCGGCTCTAGTGTCTATAAGGGCAGATGCGCGAACACCGTCTATAAGCACGTCTATTATGTTCGATGGTCTCTGCTGACGGCTTTTACAGTTCGATAGCGTCGCAGCCGTTGGCGTAGTTCAGAGAAGGCCGCTTGTTGCTCATTCGTTCAGGCAAACGGCGTGTCATCCCTGGTAAGGCGAGTCAGGAGTTCCGCAATCTTCGAGAAGTTGTCGATGAAGCGGCGATAATACGCACACAAGCCCAGGAAGCGTCGGACGGCCTTCTTGTCGGCAGGAGGAGGAAAAGCTGCTGCAGCGGCAAGCTTGTCGGGATGGGGTCGAACTCCTTTGGCGCTGATGACGTGTTCGACAAACTTGAGCTCTTCATAACCGAAGTGGCACTTCCCTGGTTTAGGCGTGAGGTCAGCCGATCGGAGCGCTTCTAGCACATGCCGCAGGCGATGAAGATGTTGCTCAAATGTTTCAGAAAAGACAACTACGTCGTCAAGATACAAAAGGCAAGTCTGCCACTTCAATCCAGCGAGGACAGTATCCATCATTCGCTGGAAAGTTGCTGGGGCTGAACACAAACAGAAAGGGAGCACTCGAAATTCGTAAAGGCCGTCGGGAGTCACAAAGGCAGTTTTCTCGCGGTCTCGTTCGTCTACCTCGATCTGCCAGTATACACTTTTCAAATCGAGTGACGGAAAGTACTGGGCACGCCGCAGTCTATCTAACTTGTCGTCGATACGTGGCAGTGGGTACACGTCCTTTTTAGTTACGTTGTTGAGCTTCCGGTAGTCGACGCAAAAGCGTAGCGTTCCGCCTTTCTTTTTGACAAGCCCGCAGGGGCGTCTGCGTAAGCAGGCGTTTGGTGTGTTGCGACACCACGGACCCGAGCACATGAGGGTCGGACCCTCGCGCGTTTAACCGTGCGTGGCTTAGCCATGTCCGGGGAAAAGGATATCCTGGGGGTTGAGCCGAAGCCGGGTGTTTGGACCTTTAAGGCCCCTCTGCAGAGGCAACACACCCCTTTGGCCTCGGCTTCAGGTAGACGGCACCCCCGGACTGACCCACCCGGGGGAAATCGGTAGTTGCCTTTTCCTGTTTCTCTCTCCAATCTTCGTCTTTCTCTCTCGCCTTTTTGTCTTTCCTGTCGTCTACTCTCTTCTATATTACTTCCGACCTTCTTGGCAGCGAGGGTTAACCCTGTGTGAGGAGCCAACCTAGGTTACTTCATATTCGGTTATAGTGGTGACGTACAGTTGGCGTCCGCAGGACTTGTTTTCTATAAGACCTGTGGCGTCCCCTTGTTGGGCTCCATGGTGGGCGGCTGGCGTTACTGCCGAAAACTGCAAATTTGGGTGGATAGATCCTTTCCCAAACTCCCTGATAGCCCTCAGAAACGAGGGCGCACCGAAGAAGTATTTAAATTTTTTGGCCGTAACACCGAGAACTTCCCCCGCTATCAAGTAATTCACTGTGAGAAACCAGGAAAGACAACGAGAATGATCTCGCCTTTCCTCGTTTCCAAATGTCTAACTCAGACAATTGGCCCAGGCTATCAGGCATCCAGACTAGCAAGTGGGGACCTTCTTTGGAACTTCACGACAAAAAGCAACATGAAAAACTATCTAAACTAGTGTCTCTTGGGGACATACCCGTTTCAGTGACCCCACACCGCACCATGAACACATCCGCGGTTGTAGTGGCCGATGTTGATCTCATGGAGCTTTACCGAGATTTGAACTTCTGGAAGAATGGAAAGGACAGAATGTAATCAACGTAAAACGGATCAGAATGAGGCGTGATGGTAAAGAATTGACACTAAGCATCTAATACTCACATTCGGTTCCAGTGTGCTACCAGAAACCATCGAGGCAGTGGTTACATTAACATCAGAGTAAGGCCGTACATCCCCAACCCTCTCCGTTGCTTCAATGCCAAGATTTGGCCACAGTTCACAGAACTGCCGAGGCCGTCAGACTTGTGCGAAATGCAGTGCGAACGAACACCTCTCTGAATCATGTGAAACTCTCTCCACTGTGTAAACTGTGATGGGGAGCACGCCGCATACTCCGCGGTCGTGCCCTACCTGGAAAAGAAGAAAAGAAATTGTATCAATCAAAGTAAAGCAGAACATATCATTCAAGGAGGCACGTAGGCGGGTATCATACCTGCCCAAAAACACCTTTGCCGATGTGACGCGTCAGGGGGCAGCGACACAACGGTTTCCGGCGGCTGTCCGGCTCACACGCAGTGAGCCGCCAGCGACGCCATCCGCCCCCTCGGCGGCTGCAGCTCAGGCTGCTCCGCCATCTCAGAACACGGGGCCATCGACCTCAGGGCTGGTGGCCTCCAAGGTCTCGTTCCTCGAGACGAGGCCTTCAAGTCAAACTAACCGCTCGCAAGAGCGCGTGTCCAGCGCCTCGCAAGATGCGATGGACACAACAACCGGCCAGACGGCGCCACCAGCGCCTAAGGAGCGGCGAGAATCTCTCGACCGCTACAGAAAAGAAAAATCTCGTATCACGGCGCCTGCAAAGGGCCCCGTGAGCTAATCCTCACCTCTTAAACACACAGCACAAACACATCTGTCATTATGGAGACACAAATACTTCAGTGGATTGTCAGAGGACTTCTTCACAACCTCGACGACATTACAGAACTCCTACACAAACATAATCCAAAGTTGCTGTGTGTTCAAGAGACACATCTAAAACCAACAAACACAAACGTCCTTCGTCAATACACCATCTTCCGAAAAGACCGTAACGAGGCAAACGGCTCCGGCGGTGTAGCAATAGTTGGCGACAAGTCCGTAGCTTGTCGACACGTCGCCCTTCGGACGCCCCTTGAGGCAGTGTCTGTTCGGGCTATCCTATTTAACAAATTGGTCACGGTATGTTCTATTTATATACCCCCAAATCATCACCTCGAGAAAACAGACTTTTATAATCTTATCGATCAACTTCCCGAGCCCTACATACTCGTGGGAGATTTTAACGCCCACAATACATTGTGGGGAGACTCACGATGCGACGCGAGAGGCCGTTTCGTAGAAAACTTTTTAGTAAACTCCGGTGCATGCCTCTTTAATAAGAAAGAGCCAACATATTATAATCCTCACCACAATTCCTATTCATCGATAGACTTGGCGATTGGATCTGCTTCCCTATTTCCTGACTTAGAATGGAATGTAATCAAAAACCCATTTGGAAGTGACCACTTTCCATTGACTCTAAGCCTAGTAACGCAAGGTGACTCGCCTCCACATGTACCAAGATGGAAACTAGCCTCTGCTGATTGGAAACGTTTTAAGGAATCGACTTTTATATCCCGTGATTTTATCAGCGCATTTAGTATAGATGACGCGGCAGCGTATTTTACCGATTTTATCATCGAGGCAGCAAAGAAGTTCATTCCACAATCAAGCGGTCGCTCATCCCGAAGACGAGTTCCATGGTGGAATGATGAGTGCAAGGAGGCGCGTAAAAAACAAAATAAAGCGTGGGGCATACTTCGCCGATTCCCAACTGCAGAAATTTGATGGAATTTAAAAACATAAAATCACAAGGAAGGCGAACGCGACGGCAAGCTAAAAGGGCAAGCTGGGAGAAGTTCCTGTCCGGCATCAATTCATACACACAGGAGGCAAAAGTATGGAACGGACTAAGGAGGCTTAAGGGACAACAAGTTCATCCGTTGCCCGTGGTGGATAAAGAAGGAAACACGTTGGAAGACCAGGCCAACGCACTTGGTCAACACTTCGAGCATGTGTCTAGCTCCACCCACTACTCAGCGAGCTTCCTGAAGTACAAAGCAATAGAAGAATGTAAGCCACTAAACCGAAAATGCAGCCCAAATAACCCTTATAATCGTCCTTTTGGCGTTGCCGAACTTAAAGCCGCCTTGTCAGCATGTCAGAGCTCTGCACCGGGTCCGGATCGAATCATGTACGATATGATTAAGCACTTGCACCCCGACACGCAAATCACACTACTCACACTTTTTAATACTATCTGGGCCGCTGGGTATCTGCCAGCTAAATGGAAAGAAGCTATTGTCATCCCAATTTTAAAGCACGGTAATGATACATAATTGGTGACCAGCTACCGGCCTATAGCACTTACGAGCTGCCTTTGCAAACTTTTTGAGAAAATGATCAATCGCCGTCTTGTACACTTAGAGTCTAACAAAATGCTTGACCCATTTCAATGTGGCTTTAGGGAAGGCCGATCTACAACCGACCACCTCGTTCGCATCGAAGCAAACATCCGTGATGCTTTTGTACACAATCAGTATTTCTTGTCTATATTTCTCGATATGGCAAAGGCGTACGATACGACATGGCGGTACGGTATCTTACGAGACCTGTCGCACATGGGCATTCGAGGTAATATGCTTAGCACTATAGAAAGCTACCTGTCTAACCGTACTTTTTGAGCCAGAATTGGTAACGTATTGTCCCGCCCATTTACACAAGAAACTGGTGTACCTCAAGGAGGGGTGCTCAGTTGCACGCTGTTCATTGTTAAGATGACCTCGCTCCGTGCATCACTACCTCCAGCAATCATCTATTCTGTCTATGTAGACGATGTGCAATTAGGCTTTAAATCCTGTAACCTCGCAGTTTGTGAACGACAGATACAGCAAGGCCTAAACAAAGTGTCTAAATGGGCAGACGAAAACGGATTTAACCTTAACCCCCAGAAAAGTTCCTGTGTCCTTTTCACAAGAAAGCGAGGACTAGTCCCAGATCCCAGTATCGAAGTGTCTGGGCAACGAATACCTGTGAACAAGGAGCACAAGTTTTTAGGTATTGTACTTGATGCAAAATTGACCGTTCATTCCGCACATCAAATATCTGAAGGCAAAATGCCTAAAAACAATGAACTTAATGAAAATTCTCTCTCATACAACATGGGGAAGTGATAGGAAGTGCCTAATTAACCTCTATAAGAGCCTTGTTCGATCACGTTGGATTATGGTGCCATGGTATACCACTCAGCCGCGCCAAGCGCGCTAAAAATACTGGATCCCGTCCACCATCTGGGTATCCGATTAGCCACAGGCGCCTTCAGAACAAGCCCTATTGAGAGTCTATACGTAGAATCAAATGAGTGGTCCCTTCACCTACAAAGAACATACAGCAGTTTCACATATTTCTTCAAAGTACGTCTAACCCTCGACATCCTTGCTACAAACATCTTAACGATATGGCATCTGCTGCACTATTCCATAATCGACCCTCAGTGAGAGAGCCTTTCTCAATGCGGGTCAGAAAACTTTCCGATGAAATGAATGTCCCAATCCTCGAAAATTGCCTGATGGCTCCAGTAGAGCTGTTGCCGCCGTGGCAATGGCAAATCGTTGAATGCGACACATCATTTGTAGATGTAACAAAACACGCCCCAGAGGCGCACATACATATGCACTTTCGAGAGCTTCAGTCGAAGTACACCTGCCCAGAGTTTTACACGGATGCGTCGAAATCACAAGCCGGCGTCTCTTACGCGGCTGTTGGCCCATCGTTTTCTGAATCTGACGTTTTACATCCTGAAACCAGTATCTTCACGGCAGAGGCCTATGCCTTACTGTCGGCTACTAAACACATCAAGAAAGCCAAGCTCCCAAAGGCCATTATATTCACAGATTCCTTAAGTGTCGTGAAATCTTTGAAATCTCTACGAAAACAGAAAAATCCTGTTATAAATAACCTCTATTCATTACTCTGCAATATGTATGCTTCTAATCAACACGTTGTAATATGTTGGGTGCCTGGGCACAGGTATATAGAGGGTAACGAGCTTGCCGACAAAATGGCAACTTCCATAGCAACAAAACCTAGCAATTTTTCCATACCCGTTCCTGCCACAGACTTAAAGCCATTTCTACGCACAAAACTCAGAAACTATTGGCAACACTTATGGGATGAACAAACACTGAACAAACTCCATGTAATTAAGCCCCTTTTAGGCAACTGGCCATCATTAACAAAGTCACGACACACTGAAGTTCTCTTTTGCCGCCTTAGAATAGGACATACATATGGTACACATTCATATATTTTAACTGGTGCTGAACCTCCCCTCTGTGGCAGATGTGAGGAAAGGCTGACCGTACTCCACGTCTTACTGGAGTGTCGGGAAGCCGAAACAGAGAGAAGGAAACATTTCCCCGTAGCATACCACTATCATATCCCTCTTCATCCTACGATGTTTATTGGTGAAGAACCTCTTTTTAACGCCAAAGCAGTTCTCCGTTTCTTGAACGATGTTGTACTACACGTTATTAGCCCAATAAGTTCGTAGCGCATCCTCTCTCCAGAGGATGCTGCTGTGATAGTTTATTTTTATAGCACGTGCCTTCAGGCCCTTGTGTTTCAAGGGCTTTGTTTAGGCAATTGTGCTTCTGGCCAATTCTTGCATCTGTTATATTTTGTAAATCGTATCATTCTCCCTCAATGCATTCTTCATTTTCATAGCACACCTCATTTAGCCATTGCCATGATCTTAATACATGTATGTTTTATGCACTTTACAGCGACTCTTTTAGGCCCCTTTACAGCCACACCCCATCTATTTCTCAGAATTCATCGCTCCACTGCAAACTCACAAGCACTGGCATGGCGCTCTTTGGCCATACTTGGCCCTTGCGCCATTAAACACCATACATCATCATTCTTTTTGACAAGAACGACCGGAGACGACCATGAGCTGTTGGAAGATTCGATCACGCCGTCTTCAAGCATCTCTTGTACTTGCGTACGAATCGCTGCGCGTTCCTTTGCCGACGCGCGGTAAGGCTCTGTCGTCGCATGTGATGATCCTGGGCCTTGTAAACGAAGTCTGGCGTACCTTAGACGAGCTTGCGAAGCATGCCCTGAATTGAAGCAAGAGCTCGTGCAGTGCTGCCTGTTTGTCGTTAGATAACTCGGGATTAATGTCGACGGCGCCCAGTGACTTGTCAGCCAGCCTCACTGGTTCAGAAGCAAAACATTCAGCAACGTATTCTATTTCTTCGGCAAACGCTATCGAAGTACTGCGGAAGAGGTGTCGATGCTCGTTACGAAAGTTGTTGACTAGCAACTTAGATCGGCCATCAAGAAGCTGTAGCACACTCCTGGCCGCACAAACACCTTGCGTCGTGTGATGCGCTAGGTTACTTTCTGCGACCACTCCACCTTCGCGCATTCCACCGCACATCACTTCGACTAGAACAATGGCTCATGGAGGAAGCGTAACACTTTCGGTGGAAACACGTAGCGCGTCGTCACGTCGTTTGTTGTCGTTTGTGTCGATTGCTTGGTAGGCTGAGAAGGTGACTACACCTCCCCGTAAGTCAATAACAGCGCAGTATTCCTGCAGGAAGTCAACTCCGAGAATAACGTCGCGGGAGCATTCGCGTAGGACAAGGCAACTCGCCACGAATGTCGATCCTCGAATTCGAACTCTTGTAGTGCAGGATCTCAGTGGAGTAACGACGTGACCGCCAGACGTACAAATCTGCGAGCCATGCCAAGGGGTAACTACTTTCTTCAGAAACATCGCCATCTCCCCGCTTAATATAGAATAGTCCACTCCGGTATCCACTAAAGCGCTAACCGCGTATACGTCGATCACCACCGGTATGTCGAGCGTAAGCCGGCCATTCCGTTCAGCTGCAGTTGATGTCGGACCGGTACCCTTGTTTACTCGCGTCGATCGGAGGTCTTCAGCGCGTCGACTGCCAGTGGCCTCGCCCCTTAAAGGTCGCTGTAGTTAGTTTTCCCGGCGGGGACTTGGCGTCCGTCCGCTCGAATACCGCTGGGGCGAAGGTGAAAATCGCCTTGGCGACGGCGAGCGTGACTGATGAGACAAATTTTGTACCAGCTCCGATAAAATTTGTCTCATCTCAAAAAATTAAACATTCCCGCTATTCTGATTTCATTTGATTTTAAAGGTGCGTTCGATTCCGCTTGGCATCCATTGGTTTTAGAATTCTTACAGCGACACGGTTGTCCACGCAACTTGTTCTACCTCCTCCGTTCCTTTCTCGCAGACCGCACGGTCACTTATCGTTGCCACACGGGCGAAGTCTCTGCCCACCCTACTTTGGGCAGTCCGCAGGGGTCGCCCATCAGCCCACTGCTTTGGAACATCGTTATTTCAGGACTGTTAGACATTCCTATGCCTCCCGGCGTCGCCATCCAGGCATACGCCGACGATACGGTGCTTGTGGTACCGGGGGAGAGCCGCGCTGCGATCGAGACGGCCGCGGCGCTCGCTCTGCAGCGCGTTGCGCAGTGGTCCTTTTGTTCGAAAGTGACCGTCAGCGTGACTAAATCTTTCTTCCTCGCTTTCCCGCACGGGAGCGCCGCCGTGCGGGGGCCCCATCTGAAAGTGTGCATGGGTGACGGCAGGTTACAACATAAGACCACTATCAAAATTTTGGGGGTTATATTTGATTCGCGCCTGGGATTTAAGGAACACGCGGATTACTTACGCGAAAAATTGGAAATTCTTTCACCTAAAATTTTAGCTTTCTTCAAAATTCATTATTCGACAACCCGCTCTGCGGTGAGGACGCTTTATCGTCAGGTCATACTACCTGCCGTCACCTATGCGGCTCCGGTTTGGTGGTCACCGTATGCTGACTCTATACTTAAGGCTAAAGTGCAATCCATTCAGCGGTTGCCGTTAATTGCGCTTACTGGGGCCTACCGCACGACGCGCTCCGCGGCGCTGCAGGTGCTCGCCCGGGCTCCGCCGTTGGAGCTCGAGCTAGGTCGCCTGTGCGCCGAGTTTTCACTCTTTCAGTTGCGGGAGCCCATCTGTTACGGACCCAACTATTACCACCCGCTCGCAATAGAGTTCGACCGCGACACCTGGTCGGACCACCCTGCGGTGCGG
The DNA here is from genome assembly GCF_013339745.2 of Dermacentor silvarum. Classification (NCBI taxonomy): domain Eukaryota; kingdom Metazoa; phylum Arthropoda; class Arachnida; order Ixodida; family Ixodidae; genus Dermacentor; species Dermacentor silvarum. The sequence continues at coordinate 260,472,937 of NC_051155.1, forward strand.
CACAGCCACCCTTTCCGGCGTCTCAGCGCACGTGATGCGGCGGCTGTGACGCAGGAGCGCGCGCATCACATTTACACAGACGGCTCCTACACCAGTTTATCGGCGGGAGCCACCTTTGTTGTGCTCGGCCCCAACCAGGCCATCAGGAAGGTCCGGCGCTTCCGCATTGCGGGCGCTAGCGGCGCTTATTGCGCCGAAGCTACGGCCTTGTGGGAGGCGCTTATTTATGTAGACACCTTGTCTACGCGACTGCCCGTTCATATATATACGGACTGCCTGTCGTTGCTGACGGCTATCGCGACCCCGTCTTCGGCTGACGCGCGCGTGGTGCAGATCAACAAAGCGCTTTTGCGGCTTAGTCCGAAATTCCACATTGATCTGTACCACGTGCGCGGTCATGCCGGTATCTTCGGGAACGACCTTGCCGATGCTGCGGCGGGCGCGGCGGCTACATACGGCCTGCTCCGGTACACAAAATTCTCCGTTTCCTCCATCAAATCAAAATTTTACAAACAGATGTGTCTTTATTGGTACCGCGATTGGCTTTCAAATCATCAAGACACATCTTTACATGATTGGGTCCCCGACGTTTTGTCGATTCCAAAATATTTCCCGCCAGCCTCTTCAGTGGTGCAGGTGATTACCGGACACGGGCGCTTCCCGTATTACCTTTACCGCTTTGGACTGACACAAGACAATATTTGTCCTTGTGGTGCTGAATGCACGTCATTCGCCCATTATATAAATGACTGTTCTTTGACAGCGTCGCTGGCAGCCCGCCTTACACGACCTTCGGGCAGCCCTCGCATTACGCCTGACCAGTACCCTCGCATACTTGCGATAAAAAGTAATCGCGCGCTTTTGACGCGCATGCAACGCGTGATAAGCCGTGCGGTACCCGAGTCTTCTGGCGGCGTCGCGGTTCCGGACGCCACCTAACCCTTCGGGGCTCCCTCACAGGACATTGTGATGTCTTCAAGGCCATTACTTTGGCCACATCTGCGGCCTCGTGACTGGCGCATTAGACCATGTGCCGGTCTTGCGATGCGCTCCATGGTACAGTACCGTGTCGTTCACATTTGCATGACCCTGTGGTCGGCCGCTTGCATTTACTGGCTCGCGTGGTCTGCCGCTCGGCGCCGTGGCTGGCGCCGCGATCCAGCTTCTGGGACGGTCGCGCCTGGCATTTCCGGCCAAGTTTGCTGGATCCCTTTCTGCCTTATTCGGCGGCTTTGTGTGCACGTCTGTCTGCGACTTGTGCGAGCGCGACCGGGAGTCGTGGCTGGCTCCTTGTCCCAGCGTCTTGGGAGGCGGTATTTATTCCAGACAGGCTTGAGCGATTCCTGATTATGCATTCGCGGACCTTGCGCGTGTACGGCATTTGCCACTGGCTCCCGCTGCCGTAGTGCGACGCACTGTACTTGCTGGATATCCTTGACCGGCTTTTGCCTGATTGCGCTTCGGCCCTTGCGCCGATAAGAGCTGTGTTTACGCCGTCATCCGGCGTTATCGCCTCTGGCATGACACTTTCCCTCTACACGAAGGTTTTCATGCTAGGATTGGTTGCTGGCCGCTATGGGAATACCAATTTGGTGGCGTCCGGTTGCGCGTTAGCCATCTCGCCCTTCTGGCGCGTTGACTGGGACCGAGCGGTTCTTGCGCTGATCAGTCTTGTGCTCACCCTCTTTTCTGCCTCTACATGGTCCGTCGTGTGCTGCGAGGCTGTTTTGCGGTTGCGCGCTGCTGTTGGTGCGAGGCTGCTCAGGGTTTGGTTCTGGCAAGTGCTCTCTTTTTTTTTCTCTCTTTTCTTTCTATCACCTCTTCTCTCTTCCCCCCCTTTTTTTCTTGTTTCTCTTTTCTTTCCTTTCTTCTTTTTCCTTTTCTGGTTATTTCTCTATTCCTTTCTCTGTCCCTCGTTTTTGTTTTCTTTTCTATCGTTCTCTATCCCTTCTTTCTTTTTCGCGATGTTTCGCTCTCTCACTTTATACCTGTTTATTCCATTTTTACTTTTAGTGCATTCACCACCACTGTCATTTTTCTTTACATCTAATCACTCTGTCGAGCGGTGTCATAAGTCATCACCTGCACCCTCCCTTCCATTAATTGTGTTCTCTCTTTGTTTTAAACGTGGGCCATGTGATCCCGCTTGCCGGCGGGGCGTTGGCGCGCGTTCGTTGCTTCTCTGGGGCCGCCTGGTCGGTCCCACTGGACCGACCAGTCATCCCCTTGCATCCCTGATTCCTTTTTTAAACATTTTACAGGTTCGTTTCCTGAGTGATCTCTCCTGATGCCTTTCTCAGTGGCCGTATTCAACTTATCTGTTCCCCGCTGCCCGTCCATGGAACGGGCACCTGCTGCTTTTGTTTCATCTCCACTGCTTCCAGCTACTTCATTCTCATTGTTTTAATAAACGCTCTGCGCGAGTCTTTTCTGTGCTCGCTGACCAGACCCTTAGGATGCCACGCGTTACTGTGCCCAACCTTTATTTTTCCCATTGGTTTTTTCTCTCTAAATTGTGCGCTTTGGGTGGTTTTGGCACCCCTCTTTATTTATTTTAATTGGTTTTATGCCCGTTATTGCTACACGTAGGAGCGGGCTCGCCGCCGCTTTCTTTTATTTTCTTTTTAACGAAATGGCAGGCAAAGAGTTTGGAGTGGGGCGAAGGTGAAAATCGCCTTGGCAACGGCGAGCGTGACTGCCGCCCGGTAGGCGGTGACTTCGGGGCGGCACCTCTGACTTCCGAGGGGACATGCGTCGATCATCGGCGCAATGCACTGGTTGCTCTTGCGAAAGCACAACAGGAGAAGCGGCATGGGGAAACGGTGGAGGCGTGCGTCGTTCCTTGATGTATGGAACCGGTTGGGCTGGTGGGAGTGCAACCGGATGAGCGGCCTGAACAAACAGCGGCGGGGACGAAGCAGGCTGTCGCAAGACTTCTGCGTAGGTCGCACGGTGGTGTAAAGAAGGTGCAGGCGCGGTGTTAGGAAAAGGAACGGTGGACCGGAGCGCTGGTGCACTTCATATCTTATAACACTCGCAATGGAGCTCACCGTGGCTTGTGGGGTGCCGTAAACCTTCAGTATCTCTTCGCGCACAACGGTGCAGATGAGGTCTCGAAGGTTGTCATTGTGGCTTCCGATGGCCGTCGACATGTCGGTAGTCGCGTTCACTTGCCGCTTGTAAAAGTTATAGCACTGCTGAAGCATCTTCTCCATACTGACCGCCTCGGATAGAAATTCGGCGACAGTCTTCGGAGGATTGCGCACCAGACCAGCGAAGAGCTGCTCCTTCACCCCTCGCATCAGGTGACGCAACTTCTTGTCCTCGGTCATTCCAGGGTCTGCTCGTCTGAAGAGGCGCGTCATATCTTCGACGAACGCGGTAAAGCTGTCGTTGGGAAGCTGGACGGAGACCTGAATTGCTCGTTCGGCTCGTTCGCGGCGATCAGGACTGGCCTAAGTGTCCAGTAGATGACGGCGGAACTAGTGCCACGACGTCAGCTGCTCCTCACGGTTTTGAAACCATGTACGCGCGCCGTCCTCGAGGCAAAAGTAGACATTCCTACGGTTAGTGGCGTCGTCCCATTCGTTGTATTCGGCGACACTCTCGAAGTCGGTCATCCAGTCTTCGACGTTTTCGAAGACGTCACCATGGAACGACTTCGGCACAAGCGGGTTCTGAAGTGTATACCTGTTGGTCATTGCACGTTCCATACCGGTTGGGGTAGTCTGAAGCACTACGGTGTCTTCAGGGGGCAGTCCCCGGATCCTGCGGTTGGTCCGATAGACGGGAGTATCGACTAACACAGGGCTGGGCCTTCTGCTCCCAGGAGGAGTCTGTGGCATGAGTGAGAAATACCCAGCACCTCCACCACTTTGCCACCCGTCTTCAAAATGGGGCTGACGACGTTTATTGAGAGCGGCTGGGCTCTGGCGAAAACGGTGGCGAGAGCTAACTATCGAGCGGGGCGGTTAGCACGCGCACTTCTTTCTTCTTGCGCCTCTGTGCTGGCCCTATTCCCACTACTACAGGTGACAATATGTGGCTTTGTGACCACATTCAGGTAATATCTAAAGCCAATAACTTTGGTGCGATTACCTTTCAGTCATCCCTTCTGGAGCCTATGACAAACTCTTCCAAGGCATTGTCCTCTAAACAAAGTTCAACCCCGGCCTCCTCATGGGGAACATGACCTGCATAACAAAAAGAGGTTTTCAACAGACCAGTTAGAAACACTGCAAAAAAGAATATAGAAACTGTTTCAAAAGACAATGTCATAATATAATTACTAGAACTAAATACTATAAGGCATAGAACAAATAACTAACACTCTATTGAAGTAACAGAAAGAATGGTAAGAAAATGGAAACAGTTGAAGTCAGCAGAGCATTTAACCTACCTAGTAAACAATCGTTTTATAAACAAAAAATGAACAAACAGAAGTCAAAATTTTTCATATAATAACAAAATGAAAATCGCACATCCTCAGGGCCTAACGGATAAATAAATTCGTAAATCTTGCCCTTTAGAAACCCAAGGATGCTCAAGTAGATAAACTTCCTGTCCTTTGTGCCCCGTTCTTTATGACCGCTGGGGCGACCAATGCTCTGTGTTCGAATGAAAATTATACAGATCTCATACACTGCAGGGATCAATGTTATACACAGCATTAAGCAGTTGACTAGTCATACAGCATATTATGGACACTAATGAAGTGCAAATAAAACAAAGAACACACAGGACAGCAGAGGTGCCGCCTGCAATTGGTTTATCACAGCCCCTACAAAACCAGATAAAGAACATGCCTGCATAGACTAATAAATTAGTAGTAAGTGTAGTGCCCGTGCTGCCCCACCTTTTGTTATTCGCGTCTTATTTGCCGTGCAATGTCATGCCACCTACCTCAAGCATGAAAAAAAAATTAAATTGTAGGGTGTTTTACATGCCAAAACCACAATTTGATTGTGAGGCATGCTGTAGTGCCCCGGGGGACTCTGGGTTAGTTTTGACCACCTTGGGTTCTTAAATGTGCACACAATGCTCGGTACATCGGTGTTTTGCGTTTCACCCTCATTGAAATGTAGACACTGCCGCTGGGATTTCATTCCGGAACCTCGGGACTTAGCTGCACAGCACCAAAACCACTATGTCATCATGGCGTGCTTCAAGTATCACCCAACTTGTCTAACATCTTTAGAGTTGCATAGCATCATTTGGAGTTCCATGAAGATGGTGCAACATGTCTGTGTAGGGCTAGCAATTAGGTGATGTGTGTTTGCGGCAACAACAAGGGATGGACATGACAACTGATTTCTTGTTCTCCAGTGATGAAACATTCAACTTCGGTACGGCCAAGGCTAACCTCGCAGGTGGATAAACTGGGTCAATCATAAGAACCGCGCAATGTCACAGCATGCACTAGCTTCCACAGGGGAAGGACCAAGTGGTACATTCTTGCATGATGGAAAGAAACTTGCTATGCAATGCGACATATGCCAAGTATTTTAAAGCAATAGCTTCCACATGTGAAGAAGTGTCGTAGGTTGTTATTCTGTCATGTCATGCACGTGCCTGTAGCATAATGGATATACCATCAGGCTGTTGCCCTGTGTGAGACCCTGGTTGAAGTACCACCAATAGACAACTTGCGAAAAAGGCTCCAAACAAGGCAAGATAGGAACTTACCGACAGGAATGTACCTCGTAAAAGTCACGGAATGGTTTGTATTAAAATGTGCTTCAAGTACGATTTGATGGCGAGATATAGGGCAACTTGGCCATTCCCTTATTGGCGGTGCGGTGTCCGGATCAACGCTACTGCCGCATCATTTCTCATTCTCCCGAGTGCCATGGATTGGAATAATAAGATTGGGAAATATTCAAGGATAAAATGGATTTGGCTGAGGAAGGGACCAGTTTGAACTAGGGCATTAATTAGTATGAGAGGCTGTCCAGGCATCCAAACTGATAGGCTTATTATGATGATGACTAACGTATATTTCCTACTCGCACGAGGAACACAAAGCTTTAAAATCTTTTGCACTGAGCTAGGTTCCACACAACATAAAACTGAGCATTGCTGCTTCACAACATTAGCAGTAGCACAGCATTTCTTACCTATATCTCCCACTAGTGAGGTGGCCGAGTTTTCAGAGACTCTGCAGAACAAACACAAATTTATCACATATTTTGAGTGAGCTAAGCAGCTTCAGACATTAAGGCTTCAAGGAACTCTGCCAGGCTCTAAACGTGCCACAAGTTTTCATCTCACTTCACTCCACAGGCTGCATGTGTAACAAAAGTTCGATGCATACCCTAATTAATGTCTGTATACCTCCAATGAATCATTCAAACAGATTTAAAAAGTGCAGGCATTGCTGTGGTGGTTGTAGCTTCAGAAGAATGAGTGCATGACCCGGGGACAATATGATCTCTATCAAGCCAGCTGCTATTTCAATCTGCTTCCAGTGTAATTTTTTTTTTGCCAAGGCTGGAACTTGAAACATCTACTCACAAGCACCTGTGACAGAAGGATGCAGCAGATTCACTTGTACTGACGGGTAAGAGCTCGGTAAACTACAGGGTACGTACATGAAAATTAGTGCAATACACCCCCAAAAATTGTTCCGACGAACCATGCTTAAAATCTGTTCTCTCAGGGGTTTTACGTGCCTAAACCAGTTCTGATTATGAGACACACTGTAGAGCTAGAGGAGGGCTTCGGATTAATTTGGACCACCATTAATTTGGGTTCATTAACGTGCACAGCGCAAGCACACGGGCGTTCTTGCACGTCACCTCCATCTAAATGCGGCTTCCGCGGTCGGGATTCGATCCCGTGAACTCGCGCTCAACAGTGCAACGTTTTAGCTACCATATTTATTCGAATCTAGGCCGATAGTTTTTTTCTAATATTCATATACGAAATTCTGGGGTCGGCTTGGATTCGAGGATTTTCAAAAACGCGCCAGTTTTTAACTGAGACTGATAAATATGCTGCATAGTTAGCGCGATCTAAAACAGTCAATATCACAGCCGCTACTAGCCGCGCCAGTAGCCAACTGAAGTACACGAGGAACGTCGCCATTTTGACCTGCGTCGTATCGGTAGTGTGTAGTATCGGCGCGCGGTGTGGCGTTAATGGCACCAAACAGGCGATGCCTTATAGTGCCGCTTTCTAACGTTCACGTTCTCTGCGTCTGCTCTATCAGCATGAAGTACCGAGTTCATCATGATGCCGCATTTAAAAGGAAAGTGATAATGTGTGTGGAGACAGACGGAAATCGGGCCGCATCACGAGCGTTCGGAGAATCCGAAACTTTCGAGCGGGACTGGCGCAAACAGGAGGAACGAATTTTCGCCAGCAAAGCAATGCGGAACGGTTTCAGTGGACCGAAGCAGGACGTAATCTGCAACGATTCACTTCGGCGATACGATCGCCTTGGCCCTATCTTGAAATGCAATCTTGACGGGGAAAGTCCGCCGCGCGCCGTGTTTTCGCCGTCGCGTTGAAGAAAGGCATGCTAGTACGAAAGCAATTCGCTCACCGCCCTTCGTCACTTCAGCGTTTTGACAGTTCATTTCCGCGGTCAACGAGCGAGTTGTGTTCATGTTTGCTTATGTGCGCATGACACCATGCTTGTTACGTTACACCGTGCTTTGCTTGTTACACTGTGCACGTGACACCGTGCTTTGGTAAGCGAACGTTTGCAACTTTATACGTCCGATAAAACTGCTATCCTTATTTTACATAGCCGTCTACTAATTTGCTATCGCATTCGATGCATCGCCTTTCGGGCGAAACTGCGACTTTTTTTATTCATCGCAACTTCAGTGTATTGGGAGGAAATCTGTTTTTCCAAATGACAGTTGTATTGCTGTTTTAAAGCCTGAGGGGCGCGGTACTGTAAAGGACGTTTTTTTTTTTTTTTTCATCACGGAAAACGGGTGCGCGTTTCGAGGGCGCGTGATAATCGAGTAAATACGGTAGTTGTGCTAGCCGTAGGGAGGCATTGTCAAACGTTCAAGCCGGGCGGAACTCGTTGGAGGGGCCACGGGAGATGCTTTTTGCGTGCGCCGCAACGAGGATGGTAATTGATCGCGCGCTCCTCCAAAAAGTGCAACATCTCTAATGTGCTTGATAATACTGAATGCAGTGCACTGTTTGAAGTTGTCAGCAGTAAGATAGTGACGAGGCTAGCAGCGATGGTGGCATAGAATGAACTCAGCATGTTCATATGTAATAAATGCTGTTTCGTTTTGTGAATGCTGCTCTCGCGTTTTCGTTCGGCCTACATTCGAGGTAAGTTTTTTTTTTGGGGGGGGAGAGGGGGGCTTCGAACTTTTGGGGGGTCGCCTTAGAATCGTATTCAGCCTAGAATCGAGTAAATACGTTCACTGAGCCAATGCGCCAGATTTCAAAACCAGTGGCTGCTTTATTTCAGACTGGCTAAAACTCAAATGAGTCATTCGAGGGTCATTTGCCAACTACTTTATGCACAAGCATCTCTGTAACATTGTAAAGCTAAGCAAACATTGTAAAGCTACGCCAAACACAAGACCAATGCATAGCACCACTGACTAATGTCACTAGTACCTCACTGACAATTGACTTAGATGAATATGCTATTGAAAGCATGAAACATACACGAAAGCTGCTTAGAACCTTTTTTTTTTCAAAAAGCCAGCACTTGAACGGGTGCTTGTTTTGGTGTAGTGCAACTTACACGGACGCAGATAAATAAAAGTATCCACAGACAGTCTTGCTCTTCCTCTACATCCATGTACTAGTTTCGCTACACCAAAAAGCCTCCATGATGATATACCAATAAGCCCATATCTCAACACTATTGAACTTAAACGAGTGTAATACTCACAAAACATAAAGAACTTGGATTTCAGCTTTCTGGGAGAAATAAATGAATTATAAAATTTAACTTAGTACCCTTATCCTTTGATCCCTGTCTGAAGTTCCTAAGCCACCAATACACAATGAACATGTTGCAACTCCCTTCTAGGAGTTTAGTTTTTAAATACTGCTGCACTTACAAGTATGTCGACAATGCCACATACACCACCAAAAGTTATACATACACCAGAAGACAGATCAAGTACAAACAAATCAACATACAAATATTCCTTACCAAAGTCTTCTAATCTAAAGCTCGATGCTGCAGCAGTATTACTCTGAGGAGTTCAAGACTGCAACGATTCAGTGGCACCACGGCCCTCGACACTTGCAGATTGTAAATCAGCAGCACCAGGATTCCAGACACTTGCAGGTTCTGAGGAAGAAACATATTCACACAATCACTGCACTTATTCAACTACCCACACCTGCCATTTACCTGACGGTTGCCTATTTTCTTTAGTTTCTCTGCTCGCCCGAGATTAAATGTATCCCCGAATTTGTTGGTGGCTTTTAATTCCTTAGTGACACTAAACTACCTCCAATATATTTACTGGGAAAGTTAGGCACTGAATTAATATGGGAAATTTCAAGCACCTTCTGGGTGTACGTCACAGCATGTTTGAAGTTCAAAGTTATTTACTATACTAGGTGCATTCAATGTGATCATTTATGGTGTGACTTAGCAAACTGAAAGAGGTGCAGCATAAGTGAAATGCTGCACTTCAACTAGCACCCCTTACAACATCAAGCACGCAAAACATCAATGCACAAGTGCCTCGGTGTTTCACATTTCCAACATATTCTTCAGGTTTGGAAATGGTGCTGCTGTTGTGCTTAGCTATATCATGAGTGGTATATGCTGCACCACGATACCATTGCAACATTACAGGCTTCGTTTCACACAGGTTTTCGTTTCACACAGGAGAATGCTGCAGTCTCAGCCACAGTTTTATCACTACTGTGTATGTGATGTATGTTCCGGACATTTACATTTTGTACAGTACAAATAAACCAAGCATGAGACCTAAGCAGCTCAATCTTAGTAACAGCCATATGAAGCCTATACAGAAAATTTATAGTCTAGAACTGAAATGCAAAATTAAATAAAGAATGATTTTTTATAAGATGCATCTCCTTAAAAAGCTGTAGGAAATGAAAGTGGAAGAACTTGCCTCCAATGGAAGAAAAACACACAACCTGAGTATCACGTGTACAAGGGTATACAAACTGAATTTGTGCATGGCAGCTGTCCTTTATAGAAAATTCAGCAGGGTTGGCAGGTATGCACCTGTGTCAGGTATGCATCTGCAGTTCTTTCAAGTTCCGCCAAATTGCAAGTACTAGATCTGTTCTTCCAGGGAAATAAAGTAACCACTGAAAACCAAAATATATCACACTGCAGTGGAAAATTTCTGCAAAGAGCATACGCCTTTCATTCCTCCCTGCCTCATTGCCTCCCCCTTTCAATCTTCCTTTGTGCTCGCAGTCTGGAAAATCAGGTCCCCTTACAGATGAGCAGTGTAGTACTGGATTGACAAACAAAAAAAACAATACAAACAAAAGTTGGAACAAAGTAGTAAACAGCTGCCCGTTTCGGTCAGCCGTGTTGTCCTACCACTTCAGCATTACATAATGCAACGTAAGCTCCGAACTACAACATGGACATTACTTACCTCTCTAGCCCAACTCCCTTGGCATGGTGGCCTTCTCTACTGGGAGTTTTGCACGTCCTGCAAGAAGGCAATACCTGTGAGCTGCGTCAAAGAACTAGACGCCCATTGTGAAAAACTTCCTCTGCAATATCTTAGGGCCCGTCAGTGTACAGGGCATGCATGGCTTGAGTGAACACAGCATAAAGGGATCAGTACTGCAATATTGCAAAGCGCCTGTATTGTTAGACAATGACTTGCCTGTCTGACAATGCGCCCTTGGTGCAGGCCACTGAGTAAGATAAGCAGGAGCGCCGACTCCGCTCGTCTGGAAGGGACACATTCTGCAACGCTGGCTCCTGCTTCACAGCGTGTTCGCCAGACGGCGCTACGAATGAAGAAAAACTCTGCAGCGGAGAGGAGCAAAGGCGCGGGGGCTCTCTCGCGGCACCTGCTTGTCAGCTGATCCGCGCACGCCCTGACGCCTGTAGCGCGCATAGCTCTTGCGGTTCACGGAGTGACGTTAGCAGGAGAAACAAGTCATGTATCATTTTATTTAATTTATTTTATACAGGCCAAATGCAGGGCATTTAAATGTCAGGTGGCCTACATGGAACTTTTACAAGGCACACGAACAGAAAATAACAAATTACGGAAACTAAGACGGAAAGAAAAGCTATAGCAAATGGTAAGGCGATATAACGGCAGTTCGGGTGGACTCAAGCAATGACAGACGACAACAAAAAGAAGTTTTTATGGAAAAGCTGACGTTTATCACTCTTTTTTATCTCAGCACGCATCAAGTGCTAAGATGCTTCGCTTGCTTCTTTGTTTCTCGCGGTGCTTTTCGTGTCGCCCGGTTCTCTTGCGAGCAGAATCGCCACATTCTCATTAAACATAGTAATTGGGAATTCCTGCCAGTGTTTTCTGCTCATTATTTCACAAGAGAAGCTCTGATTATGTGTCTGCATAACTGGGGGAATCATCTGGAAGGCAAGGCTGAGAATTTGCAGGGTAGCCAGCCGGTATTTACACTGGCTAACATTACGGCATGTCTCTGGACAAGAAAAGGCACCTGCACTGTGTGTAGTTGTAGACAATTTTAAATTGACTCCTCCCGTCTTTCCGCATTGGCGTCTTCTGGTTCCTCCTGGCATTCAGCATCATTGAGCTACGCCAGGCTTCCCTAAACAAATTGAAGGAACTGCTCCGCTTCGAAGTCGAGGCACTTTCTTTACATCTAGTAGGACGTCGCCTTTGTGTTTGCTGAAGTAACTATCAAAAATAAGCTGCTTCTCGAAGTGTCGCGCACATATTTTGTCCATTGCTTTAAGCGCTCGCTTACTTTCAGGAATTTTTCTGACGCCACTGGTCAAAAAAAGATCAGATGGCGAAGCGAACAGCGAAAACTTCTCGCGTCCTTTCCCATAACCAGATTTACAGCCGGGAACAAAACACTGTCCTGATGCTCAGTCTCTTCACGCACAAGCATCAAGATAGCTTGTTCCGTCCGGCATGAATAAACATACTGCAGACATGGTAAACAAAGCGAGGAAGACGAAAATTTCGCACCTTCGCTTCCGCGCAGACGTAGAGGAGTGAAAAACAAGTACTTCTGTTGTGTCTTTTTGTACAGCATCATTTATTGTCTGTTTCCTCTAGAGACATCTAAATATGTTTCGTATGCGTGCATAAAAGCGCGACCGCGTGTTTATTTGCGCTTTTATTATTTGTGCGCTAATATTTTTTTTGTGTTTGATTGCTGTCAAAATGAGACGGCCGAGGGTGCACGTTTGTAGCAGACGACACGCTCTTCGGGTGCCGCGCTGCCCGTTCTGCGCCGCTGGTCTCCGCCACTCAGCGCATGCGCACATGGAAGCAAGCTGTTGAGTGTTTTCCACGCGCCTCAACAGGTGGCGCTACGCGATGTATGATTTGCGTTGCACGGTTTGTCCCGAGCGAATGCGTTGCGCGGCGGCGGAGTCAGCGCTCCTGTTTATCTTACTCCGTGGTGCAGGCACAACGCAGGTTGTGGACCCTAGAATATTAAAATAACAGTGTTGAAAGACCATATGGAAACAAACATTGTTATTGCAAATATATATTCTTGTAAAGCGAAACCCTTACTAAAGTGATCACAAAGCAAGTGCCTCTACTGCATTCAATATTACAGTGCTTTCGAAGTTAAGTGCAGTTTATAAATGCCTTATGCTAGCTACACAAATGTTTGCAGAAGTGGTTTATGTGATTCACAGCAGGCACAATTTCAGCAAAACAAATACATAGTTAACGAAAGTTTGTAAACTTTTTAATTTTTATTTTGCAGTTATATATTTGTGTTAGAAACTTCAAGACAATTTATGTGTAGGCAACTTCCCTTTAATCCTACTAACGCACTTTTGTTCGGAGATCAATTTTATACTCAGTATGCCTAATATTTCCTCCAGTGTCAAAGATAGCCTTATTATAGAGGAAAATGACAACGCATGCTGTAGCTTGATGCAGAAGCCTCTTGTCTTCCGGGAGCAGGAGCACAGCTGTTGTCAGCTTTCCTGGCTTTTACACTGGCATGCTAACCACAATGTCCTATGTCACATGGGGGGTTTGCCTTGTGCCGACGCCTTCATTTCCTTTGAATGCGCAATTATCTCATAATGAGGCAAATTTCTTATGAATATAATGAAACAGAAGTACTTTATAAGAACCAAACAAAATGCAGTTGTCTTGAAAACTGACTGCCTTCAAGTTTGCAATATAAATGCCCAACATGAATGCAACAAAAAATATTAAAGACATTTTTGTTAATTATGCATCACCAGACTCTGTTGAAAATATAGCCTAGGCACTCGAAGTGCCTCAGCAAAGGTGCTGGTAGTGCCTGTGCAAGAACAATTTGTATAGCTAGCATATTGTTAAGATTACTGACACTTGGAACGCAATGTATGTGGACACAAGGCTGCACACTATGCAGGATGAATATCGTCAGATTTAATAAGAGGTGCTTCAGTAAGTTGCAAGTACAGCCTTAATGTGAATCCTACACACCAACAATCTCTCTGTAATGCAACGTTTCTTTCATGATAAAAATCAACTTCCTGCAGGGGTCCTCGACCGCCCGTTGGTCTTGGTGAAAAAAACACAGTCCTCAGATCGCATACGCTGCTGTCAATGTATGTGAAATTTTGCAGTCGTACACAAGGAGCTCACAAGCAGAGCATGAGTTCACCTTTTTCTGAAACACTCTTTTCAACAGAAGCCTTCTCACTCTTTGCGGGTGCTACATTTCGTCATATAGCATATTCCAATAGAGGGCTGCTATTGGCCCAATAGCTGACCTCAATCGAGAAGGGTGTTTGGATCAGTGTAATTCTTCCTATTGTTACTGTGTATATTTATTAATACTGTTTAATAAACAAGCTGAAATTAGCAAAAAATATGCTTTCGAATTTACGCATTTCAAGAAGCCTACTATTGTGTGCTCTTGTGCAGCGTAGGAATTAAACTTTGGCCACACTTCTTATTGGTGTTGTAGCCATTGGGTCTCATTATTTCAATATGTTTTGAACATTCAACTAGCCTTGAAACTATGTGGAAACTTAAGGTCAGACCCCACGTACATTTGCCATCACGTGCTCACTCCTGGTTAGATGCCTTGGAAGACATCACTCATGCTGAGCTATCGATATTGCCTCAAAATGCGCAAATTGGATGTGGTACTATCCTTCGGTCGACCTGGTTCAGGCCAAAGCTGGTCACACTTCGTAACATGGCCAGATTGGAGGACATGAGCGCAAGCATGCACTCAAGCCCTATAGCGCACAGACAAATGCTGTGCACATGCATTACCACTGCAAGTGGTTGCGTCTGCTACACAGAAAAAATACCACAGCTGCCCCTGGGTACCGCAATGAGCCCACTCGCTCAGCTCACTGCGCCTCACTGAGGACAAGCGTGCTTGGCATAGCCTTTACAGTGCACGGAATTGAAGGAGCCTGAGCACCATGAAGGGGATCAAAGGCAATTTTTGGCTGCCGATAACTTCGCTTCTGCTGAACGCATTGAAGCACTTTTTGCTGCAAAGTATTTATGATATAGTCTATTGTGAATTCAAGCGCATTTCTCGATTTTAAAGTTTTTCAGGGATCCTTTAACAGTACATATGTACCGGGCTATAATATAAGGATGAATGATGTTTCTAAAAGGTAATCATTGCATGCAACACAAGCACTCCTGTTGGAATGTCAGTCCAATTATCTAAACACATAACAGTCCTTACTGTACATCAAATACAGAAAGATGTTTCTTTTAGTTACCCTTTGTTCTATTTCGAAACACCTTACTGCACAAAACAAGATAGTTCTAGTAATAAACATCAAACTAAATCACACAGCAGAAGGTAGAACTTGCCTCTAATATTCGAAGGTGTCACAGGGGACCTGTTGCGCTCGCACTGACACATCAAATGATGTGACATAGACAACTGGGCTTTCTGAAGGTTTGTGAAGGAGGCACCTGAGCTGTGCACATTCTACTAGTACCTCAATAGCAACACTCATCAGGACCTACCACCACTAGATGACAACTGCTAAATGAAATAGGATGTACCCCAGAAAAACAATGTTTAATTAGCCCATTGCCAAGAAAGCACAAGCCGAAAAGAGAAAACCAGGCAGATAACGAAGACAACAAAGCAACACGTGCTGCCAGCTGTTTCTGGTTGTTGCTTCGCCAATGCTAGGAATGATCACAAACATTTGATATACTGATTGCATTTAGGAAGCACAGTTGATCCCTTATTAGTTTTCTTTGTTTAGGACAGTGCTGATTGAGACAAGAAAATAGATGTCTGCAAAGCAATATGTTCCAATAACAGTGACTGTGCTTCCCACCACATTATCAAAACACTTGCAACTCTTTAACTGAAGTGGTGGCAACACAAACATTTCTACCATTTCTGCATGAGCATTAAAGCTCAAAACAATCCGAGTTTTTCCTTCAGCATAGTCTGTTTCACGGAAGTTTCTCGCTAGAGAAACACTAATGCTTCATAATTCGAATAAATTTGCCGCTACAGTGCCCTTTTCTTTATGTGTGTGCTTGCAATGCTTCGAAAAGTGCATTCCTAAATGAAGCACTTATTTATATATAGCAGTTCATCTACTTGCATTTTCTCTGCAAATGCACCAAATCTAGATCGTATATTTTCGCAACCACTGCAGTTACATTTACCAAACACTAAGATAACTGAAGATACAAAGGTGCGCTTACTGGTGCTACTTTCTTGCACAAACGTTTGCCCTAGAGAGAGAGAAACAACTTTATTTAAATAAAGATCATGCTTGGTTACTGTGGGTGGAGCCCATCTTCCAGGGCCCCACTGGCTATAGCAGCTCGCCGGGCCTGGTCGAGGGTCGCCAATTGGCCTCCCAAGTCTAGTTCGGAGAGTCGCGCCGCCCACGACCAATTGTTAAGTGTATCGTTAAGTAGCGGCGAGACGGCGTCTGCCGGACGCTGCGTGCATTGGTAAGTGATGTGTTCTAGTGTCGGGGTGGAGTCCCACCATGGACATCTGTCGCTGTGTTTGTTGGGAAATATTTTGTGCAGTCTATGTAAGTGTGGGTAGGTGTTTGTCTGTATTCGGCGCCAGTCCCTCGCCTGTCACCTGTTGAGCTTTGGGTGAGGTGGAGCTTTGGATCGTCTTCCTAGTCGTTGTGCCTCAAGTATGTATCTCGGTGTGCTGCCGGGTGTCGGAGAGGCGTCCGTTCGAGCGGTATGTATTGCGGCTCGGCCTGTTATGCCTCGAGCCAGACGATCCGCCCGATCGTTGCCTTCCACTCCGGCGTGCGCGGGACACCAGGTTATCCCGTGATCCATTTGGAGGCTTGGTCGGCTGCTTGGTCCTAGTATGCGAAGGACCCCGGCCGGTAGAACTCCCCGAAGGAAGAGCCGGCAGGCGTCTTGCGAGTCTGTGAGTATATAAGCCGACTGGCTCTTGGCCTCAGCGTCTCGGATGGCTAGGGCTATGGCCGCGGATTCCGCCGTGGCGCTTGAAGTCTTGCGTACGGACGCTGCTACGATCGGTCTCCCCCGGTTTGTCGCGACAGCCACATAAGTAGGAGTCACTGTCTCACCTTTGGGGTATAAGCCCGCGTCAGTAAAGTATGTGTCTGCGTCCTCCTGCATTTTGCGCAGGATGGCTGCTCAGGCTTGTCACAGTTTCACGTGGAAGTGAGGGTTCATGTGACGTGGTATGGAGTTCACACGGATTCTTGCTCGTAGATCAGGTGGCATAAGTATGGTCTCGTCTCCGCAGAACTGTGGCGTTAGGGGGTATCGTAGTCGTGTTAGCACGGAGCGCCCCTGGGGTGTTGCGTTTAGTCTTTCGCGCTGGGCCATGAGTGTGGCCGCGGCGAGTTCTTCGTATGTGTTCATCATGCCCAGCTCGCTGAGACGGTCAGTGCTCGTGTTTTCGGGCAGGCCGAGTGCCGCCTTGCAGGCAATCCGGAGCAGTCGATTTGCTTCGTCGATGTCAGTTTGTCGGGCTGCTTGGAAAGGTAGAGCGTAAGTGATTCTGCTTATGACGAAGGCCTGTACTAATTTCATATAGTGTCTGTCTCCGTCATTCCCTCTCTATATAGCTGCTACGTGCTATTCTGTTAATGAGGCTAGTAACACTGCGAACCGTGCGCTTGAGTTTGGACAGGACGATGCAGGCACTGCCCGTTTCCTGTATATGCATTCCGAGCACTCGTAGCTGCTGGACTTTTCGGATGGGTTCTCCGTCTAGAAGTAGTTGTAACGGTGGAGCTCTGTAGGCTTGAGTTCTTGGTGGTCGAATATATATGTATTCTGATTTGCTCGGTGCGCATTTCATGCCGGCATGCTTTGTGTATGATTCGACCGTGTCTAGGGCTTGCTGAAGTGTGTTTTGTCTGTCCCCGTATGAGCCTTTGGTCGCCCAGAGCGTAATGTCGTCGGCGTAAATTGCCACGCCGAGGTCTTCGTCTTCCTGTAACTGTAGGGCAAGCTTGCGCATTCCAATATTGAATAGGAGCGGAGACAAAATTGCACCTTGAGGCGTGCCGCGGCCCGGCAGTTCATATAGGAGCGACCGTGACGCTCCGAGCGCAATTGTTGCAGTGCGGTCACGCAGAAAGTCCTGAATGTAATGAAATGTTCTTTCTCAGCATCCGAAGTCCTCAAGGCCCTCTAGTATGGCGGAGTGAGATATGGTGTCAAAGGCCTTTTGAACGTCAAGGGCGAGCAGTATTATGTCTAGGCTGCCCGGGGGAGGGCCGAGGACCTCGTCTTTTAGCATGAGGAAGACGTCCTGTGCAGAGAATCCCTTGCGAAAGCCGAACATCGAGTCCGGAAGCAGGCTGTTACGCTCGAGGTGATTCTCCAGCCGGGTGTGCACGACTCTTTCAAAGAACTTGCCCATGCACGATGTTAATGAGATGGGCCGCAGCTGTCCGATCTCTCGCGGCTTGCCAGGCTTTGGGATCATGATGATGTTGGCCGATTTCCATGGAGCTGGTACCCGACCTCCCTTCCTCCAGACCTGATCGTTGAACAAATGCACAAGCTGTCCGATGGCCGTGTCAATGAGATTGCGAAGCATCACATTGGTGACACGGTCTGGTCCTGGTGCTGTGTTCTTTTTGAAAGTCTGTGTGGCTGCGTAAAGTTCCGCGAAGGTGATGGAGGTGTCCAGATCTTCGTTGGCTTCCCCATGGTATTCTTTGGGTGCTGTTGTAGGTTTTTGAGCCTCACCGGTGTAGGTGGTCTTGAGTTGCTGCAACAGCTCAGTCTCCGTCCCTTGTACTCTCCTATGAGTCGCCGCATGACATTAGCCGTGTCCGTGCGCGTACTGGTCGGATCCAGCATACATCGCAGTATGGCCCATGTCTTCTTGGTGCTCAGTGTGCCTCTGAGGGAGTCACAGAAGCTGTGCCAGTTGTTGTAATTGAGTGTTCGAGCGTAGGTGTTTGCTTCTTCCGCTAATCGGTCGATTCGTCGCCTTAGGTTACGGTTGTGGCGCTGTCTTTTCCACCTCTTGCTTAGACTTCTATGAGCTTCCCAGAGATGGGCTAGGTGGTTGTCTATAGCCGGCGTGTCTGGTGTGGTTTGGAGCTCCTTAGTGGCGGCAGTATAGACTTCCTTTAGGAAATTACTCCATCCTTCTGCCGTAGTGGGTGTCGAGGGGGCTGTCTGCTGGCGTTCTCGATATTTCTTCTAGTCCGTCAGCCTGGCCATCCCTAAGGCTAGGCGGACCTTTGCCGTGTTCACCGTCGTGCATAAGATGTAGTGGTCGCTGCCTAAGTTTTCCTCGAGGTTACTCCAGGTAACACCCTTGTCATTGTTGATAGAGGTAAGATCCGGCGTAGTGTCCCGAGTCACGCTGTTGTCTATCCTTGTAGGAACTCCCGGGTGTGTGAGCAGCAGTAACTCGTGGGCCTGGGTGGCGCTTAGTAGATTGATTCCCTTGCTCGTATCTCGCCCGTACTCCCACTCTGTGTGCCATGCATTAATGTCGCCAAGGAAAATCAATCGGTCCCACTTTGAAAGCAATGTGGATGCGTGGTTCAGGATTGTCAAGTAGTCGGCCTTGCGTTCGCTAGGGGGACTGTACACGTGCACTAATACACATTTAGGGCGTCCTTTCTTTACCGGCCAAATTGTGACTATTTGATGGTGTGTTTCGACCCCCGGTATTACGGTCGCGGTTATGGCTAGTCCTTCCTTGCCAGGATCGCTACAGCTGGGTGATTAAGGTCGACGTAAAGACGATAACCACCGGTGGGTTTCGGTGTTTTCCCGATCTCTTGCAGGCAAATGAGGTCGGGTGGGATTAGCGCCGCCTTGATGAATTGTGTGAGTGTAGCGTGTTTGTTATGTAGTGAGCGACAGTTCCACTGCGAAATAGCAAGACTCTCTTGTTGTCTGGATGCTCTGTTAGCCATGTTGGGGAGTGCCCGAAGTTGCTTCCTCAGTCGCCGTGGTTACGATGTATTTGACATACGGCTTATCGTCGCCAATGCTAGATTGTCGCTTGCAGGTCCTCTTAACGCCTTGAAGAGACTCATCCACATATTGCTTGAGTTCTTGGAACTCCTTGTACATAGGTTGTATCTGTGTCTTCATATGTTGTTGTAGTTCCTCTTTCATCTGAGCGAACATGTCGCCTATTTGCTTTGTGAGTGTTGTTTGTAGCTCCGCGAAGAGTGTCGCGGGTGAAATTGGTGATTGTGGTGTGGTTTGTAGAGGGACCCCCGCGTATTTTAGGTCTTGTGGGTGTTGTTGCTGCTGTGTGAATGGTTGGTGTTTCTGTGATCCTATCAATGCTGTCAACGATTCCACCTGGCGTTTTAGTATTTCAAGTTCATGTTTGGTGCTATCTAAGTTAGCTTTCAGTTGTTTGTTTTCCGCGAGAACGCGCTTATATTCTTCACTCTGTGTGATGGATTTGGTTGGGGAGGACGCGACCCCCGCCCAGTTTACCTGTGCGAGTGTCTTCTGAGGAGTCCCAGCACCGTGCGGAGGGGTTGGAATCCCTGCCACCTTCTTCACCGGAGTCCGGGAACGCTCACGATTCTGCTTCAGTTCGTCTGTCTTGGGTAAAGTAGGGGCAGTCAGCTGCGGAGATCTTGAGCGGGATCTGCTTCTAGTTGCTCTGCTGCGTTAACTTTTGCGCTACATACTAAGCCGAAGCATCCGATGGCACATACGCAGTTTTTGAGAATGGCCGGGGTAGCCCAAGTTAAGAAAATTAATTAAGTCATTCGATGTCATGCATTCGATGTCATTTCATTACGAGGACTGAGTGCTACAGGTTGGATTTTATGCGCAGAATGTAGGTATTGTCATTTCGTTTGATTACGCGAAACAGAGACACGCTGTCTTATTTAATTAATTTAATTAATTAATTATGGGGTTTTGCGTGCCAAAACCACGATCTGATTATGAGGCACGCTGTAGTGGGGGACTCCGGAAATTTGGACCACCTGGGGTTCTTTAACGTGCACCTAAATCTAAGTACAGGGGTGTTTTCGCATTTCGCCCCCATCGAAATGCGGCCGCCGTGGCCGGGATTCAATCCCGCGACCTCGTGCCCAGCAGCCCAACACCATAGCCACTGAGAAACCACGGCGGCTGAAGCATTAAATATATAAATAAATATTTTCGCATTACGCACCCATCGAAATGCGGCCGCCGTGGCCGGGCTGTCTCGCACTACTTTGTCGGCTAACATGCAGTTGTTATATAGGCCGGTGCCAATATACATATTATCCACAAACATATGCTGCGAGCTATACGCACCAACGGACGCGAAACCGTGGTGGGCTATGGGAAAAGAAAGCTTCGTTTTAATAAATAATGCTAGCCTATGGCAGACAGCATGTGTCAGTGTTACGAATAATTGTCTCCTTAAAGATCACGACAAAGAGCAACATCGTGGTTATCAATAAAATCATCATGCCCGGGTCCAATGTTATTATACATGTATACACGTTCTAGATGGGAACTTATGCATGCATCATGCACCCGCAGAACCACCTATAAAACGCCAACCACTCATAGATTCACATAATTTCCCTGAAGAACTCATCAACGGCCTACTTCTTTGCATAGACTTCGGCATGAAGCTGATTAATGTGCCAAAAGATTTCCGTCGGAAGCATTCAACAGGATAAACTGCAATATTTTTTTGCAGTGTAGACTATTAGCTAAGTATAGTCTGGTGCACTAAACAAAGCCTTTTCATTCGGTGAAGCCATTTGAAAGCTCAAACAAAGCAAGCAAACAGAAGTAACTGACACCATCGAGCGCGCCCATGGTTTCCAGTCTTCTGTTATTTGTTTTTGCTTTATTTGCGCTTTCAAATGGCTTCACCAAATATCAATCAACTTGCCAGAACAAGTTATTGTGAGTTTTTAGCAGCTGCCGTGCTTCAATTCTTTAATGATTGGTATGATTACTAGAACAGCGGTACACAATATGTCCGCATAGATATATATACAGTGTTTGACAAGGCGCGGAAATTATGTAGAATTTGTAGCAGAAGTCACCGCCTGTTCTTGCTTCTTTCTGTAGGTCACATCGAATACCCACTGTGGTGACTGAGTGGCTATGGAAGACTGCTGCTGTGCAGGAGGTTGTGAATGTGTTCGATTCCTGGTGTAGTTCGTGGTTTGATTCCGATGTTAACAGGATGCAAAAACGCTCGTTCATAGATTGAAACGTAAGTGCGCATTGAAAATTATTCCGTAAGCCACGTACCTCCACGTACCGCATTCTGCAAATGTTACCGTAGTTACGCGATACAATTAAGTCGGCGCCACATAAGCTTGAAGCTTAAAGAGGGTCCCTGTAGATAATCTCAACAATTCTCCGAATCCGTGAGAAAGAGCCAAAATACCCTGGACATACTGGCAAGTCCCCCAAAAGTGGTGGGGCTGTATACATACCTCTTATTGAAGTTGATAAAAGACAATTCCCCCTCTCTCTCTCTCTCTCTTCCTCCGAAATTTTAGGAACCCATGGATGGTATTCTGGGCCAAGTTGATGAATTACGCCATGTTGGGGTATTGAGCCAATCAGAGAGGACATAGTATAGCTACGTGGGACGAATATATATTTGACAATTAAGATAGCGAAATCGACAATATGGAGGAATCTGACCAATTTGACAGCGTCCAGATAAGTATAGTGTCCCGATAGGAATAGTAAGGCATTTTACAGGACAATAGGGAGCCCACATGCGCACGCCTATGCCCTCAACGCTTATAGCCGTGTGTGTATGGACTTCAAGGCTTCCTATGGAATTGGGCGCTGCAGCTGCTGCTGATTTATTGGCATCCCCTTTGAAAGGGGCGTTGACAAATAGTCACCTAGCTTGTACCGTATGACCTTGTGCCACCGTATCACGCATGGTCATGCGGTGGCGCCATCTACCGGGGCGCGCCGCTGAAGGGAGTATGAGGAATAACACGGCACCCTCCTCTGTTTGGCTGCATGCCGGTACCCAAACGAAGCACCGCGCGGGCTCCCTGCTGGATATTTCTGCAAGTGCCTCCATGACAAGGGAAGTTGGTAACTGCCAATTGGTATGGCCCTGGACAAATTGCAAACACAGAAAGCACTTGACGCCCGCCGCACCTTCAATAACGGCCACTGTGGGCGGTCGACGCAATGTTGTCCGCCGAATCAGATTTTTGTGCGACAGAAGCAATCAAATATACTCATGTTGTACGCTGTCTGTAAACAGCAGCGGATGTCGTCTCAGTGCAGTGATCGCACGAATTCTTAATGAGCGGTTGCACGTGTGCATGTGGGTTATATCGCTCGATGTTTACATTTATGTGCAACATTTCGCACCGCGATGTCGCGCTATGCTTCCATTTCCATTTAATTATCGCGCGATATTTTCATTTCGGAGCGTGAGGTATCACCCGCGTGTTTCCTTTCTTTCCTTCTTTTAATGGAACAAGCTTTTTGGGGGGCTCACCTGTGGAAGCGATCCGCTCTCTTCGGGTGAATTATATGAAGAGGCATTCTTACTTGCACGACAAATTGAAACAGCCATATACAAATAATAATTAAAAAAACATCCACTAGTAAACTTGTTTTTTTTTAATTATTCGTTTGTTCAAGTTGCGAAACTGAAACCGAGACTTAGTGAAGTTCCGCATAGCAGAAATCCCGAAACCATAAGCTGCAAGTAATTTCCACCTCTTCTGGTAACCCATCTGAACAGGCCGAATATTGCGATGTCAATGCATTAAAAAAATATTCACCACCTAAAGAAACTATATAACAAAACACGGTAAATTACAAATGCGCCTAATTTTATGCCAGAAATACAACAAAAAAGGCAGAACAACAAAGATGGGACTGGGCAAAACAATGTCCTGTCGGCTCTTGTACCGTTTTCAGCGCATTTTACTTCTTACTTTTTTATTTTACAGTTTTTTTTTTTTTTTTTTGTACACGTAACGGAGGCATTTGCTCCGTGCTGTGGGCTTTAGGTTGCAGCTTATGAGCATTTGACAGGACAAAAGTAAACATTGTTTTGCGAGCGCATCTGGAGCTGTTTTAAAATTATTTCGCTATAAGCTACGTGGAGTCTTCGTCTCCCACGGGGAGAACACGATACCCCTTCGCAGCGATTCCATTTTTTTTTTTCTGAATTCTTTCTGATGTGTCATTATTTGTCATTGGTGAGCTGTGAACTAAAGCGCGGCTAAGCAGTAGCGCATCGAAGATCTCTGGCAGGGGGGGGGGGGGGGGGGGGGGTCAATTTCTTTGGGGTGGGGGGGGCAAAACTTTGCATAATATGCAATTTCCTTGATTTAGCCAGAGGAATCCAACAGCAAATAAAATGCCTAATAATTATAATAATTTCATGACACCAAGGATGATGACGATATTTATTTCTTAAGCGTGTTACTCAAAGTAATTTAAGAGTGAATGAAGAAATACAAGACAGTGATAGCGTGTTTTTGTTAATCAGGAAAATTCGACCTCAAGATATATACCTCCTGAATTGTAATGACAATGTGAACAGAGCACTGAAGGTACATGTTGGACTAGTGGGGCTAAACGCGTGGGGGGGGGGGGGGGTTACAACACCCGAAATCCCCCCCCCCCCCCCCCCCCCCCCCCCCCCCCCCCCCCCCCCCCCCCCCCCCCCCCCCCCCCCCCCCCCCCCCCCCCCCCCATCTCCGTCGGTGCGCCACTGCGGCCTATTCTGCCGTTGGTAAAACCAGCAGGTTCTCAGCCTGCTCGCCTACTTCAGACGCGGCAGCTTCTACGTCATCTCTCATGCTTCGCCACATGCCTCGTCAGATATAGTGTCTCTGCACATGTCCTGTACTATCAGGTAGAGAGTATAAGAGTGCCTCGATGCGCGCCCTCTCCACTTCTGTCAGGTGGGTGGCGCGGTAGGGTGCTTGTATCAGCGCCACCTAGAGGAAATTTTGTTGCCTGTATTCTCTCCTTCTCCCCCGCGATCGGGGGAGAAGGAGAGCAATCAGGCAACCTACTGTCAGGTTTACTGTCAGGTAGAGAACCTCGATGTCCACTTCGCTCGCCGCATGAGGCACCCAACTCCTACTGACCCTACCTTAGTAACCTTACTGTCAGCCTGTCAGGCCGACCATAGCGCCAGCCTTTCCGCTGGTGGCGCCCGCCCCCAATTAGCAACGTTGGATTCAGAAACCACAGGAAATGGTCACGACGTCGAATAGAGATCCGAGCATTGCTGTTGGAAAACATGCAGCAGACGAGGAGGCAAAGTTCGTCGAGCAAGGTACGTATACTGTTACTGTGTGCACCGATGCATCTATAATGGCTACAGCGCAACTGCATGCGGAACTTTCATCAAGACGGTTACGTTTAAGAGTGATCATTTCGTCCACCTTCTGTTTGTTTTGTGCAGTCATGGTATTCGAAGCAAATCGCTGTGCGCCTGATGCTCTAGAGCTTTTTATTGCAGTTAATATGCGTCGAATCGCAGACGACATCTGTATTGCTTTTCAATCGATATCTAGAATTTAGTAGGTTCTTATTAAGCTTTCCGCATCCGAACGCTTCATTCTGGTTTGTTTCTCCTATCAGCCACGCGAAAAATATATATCATCGCTTGTTTAAAATACGAGAAAAAAAGGAGAAAGAAAAAGAATCTGAAATTGAAACAATATTGCGCAACGCTGCTTGTATTTGCGACTTCCTTCTCAATATCGAGCGTTGATGCTCCGCGTTAGTAAGGTATTGCGCTGCCTTAATCTCTCAACAATTTTAATTAAAATCATAGCTACGTTAATTTTTTGTTTGGGAGGTAGGGATGTCCACAGAAAGTCCGCTTTTAGCCGAATGAGCGACCAGCAGTTGACAGTTGACGAGAACTTTATTGAAAGGTCCTGAGGAAAAAAGATTGGGGGGAGCCGAAGGCACCCCAATCAAGTTGGTGGCTCCGCCCATGACAGAACCGGGAGCTGGTGGCTCTCGGCGACGTCGCGGGCCCTCTGGAGGGCCTGTCGTTGATGCGTAAAGTCCGCGCTTTGCAATAGGGCGTCCCACTTGGACTTGTGAAGACCAGAGCCCGCGTTGAACGGGCACAGCCAGAGCATATGATCGAGAGAGCAGTACTCGTGCCTACATTTGGAACACGATTGCGGGAAGTTGGAATCTATCCGATTGAGCGCTCTGGGGGTGAGGTACGATCTCGTCTGAATAGAAACTTTATTTGGCTGGTAAATATGTTAAGGAGCGGTGGTAGGAGCCCCTCAGTCCAGGGCCCCACTGGGCTCTGCCGCCTGCCTGACCTGGTTAATTAAGGACTTTTGTCCTGGCAAGTCGGAACGGGCGAGCTGTGCCTCCCATTGCTCCAATGTGATATTATTAGATGGCCTATGGGGTGCTTAGTACACTCCCAGGTTACATGTATTAATGTAGGTATGCCACCGCACCAAGGGCATGTGGCCCTATAGCGGGTGGTATACATGGCGTTTAGCAGTTTTAGATGGGGGAATACCCCGGTCTGTATTTTGCGCCAATCGGCGGCCTCTTCCCCGCTAAGTTGTGGGTGAAGCGGCGGGTATTTTCTGCGGACTCCGCGCTGATGACCAATGATGTCTTTGACATTTAAATTGATGGGATTTTGTGAGGGATAGTGTGAGGGGTTGGGGTTCGAAGAGGATGCCATCGCTCGGTAGACGCTCGAGCTAACGCGTTAGCCTGTTCGTTCCCCTGTACCCCCGCATGTCCCGGGCACCAGAGTAGGTGATGGCGGTGGTTGAACGATTTGGGGATTATCGCGAGGCTAGCCGTAGTCACGTGCCCCTTGAGAAACATGTAACATGTCTCCCGGGAGTCAGTGACCACAACCGAGTCCCTTTCCGAACGCTCCGCGTGAGCGAGCGCGATCGCCACTGCTACCATTTCGGCCGAGGTGGGGGAGCCCGCCTTGGTCGACGCGGTAATTTGCTGCTGGCTGATCGTGTTCACGACTCCCAGGGCGTACCTCCTTTGGTAGCGCTGCCCGGTAGCCTCTGCATACGCAGCTGCGTCCGTGTAGTACGTATTGTACCTATAGCGTTATTGGAGTACATCGATTGAATATGTTGTGCGCGTGCTTTGCGCCTTTCCTTGTACTCGGGATGCATATTCTTGGGAATTGGAGCTACTGTAATTTTGGATCTCACCGAAGGAGGGAGAGGTACGGCCTGTTCGGTGAGATAAATCGGGTATGCTGGGATATTAAGTCGTGCCAATATTGCCCTACCAGTTTTTGTGAAGCTGAGGCGCTCCATCTGTCGCATCAGAGTGGCCTGCCTCAGTTCGTCGAAAATGTTGTGTACTCCCAAAGCTAGCATGTGCTCCGTGGAGGTAGATTTAGGCAGGCCCAGAGCCGCCTTGAAAGCTGTTCGAATTATCGTGTTGGCCTGTCTCTCCTCCTCCCTGTTCAGGATTTGGTAGGCCTGAACGTGACAGACTGAGCCCTGTTTAATTTTGGGTGAGGGGGAGGGAATTTTCTCCTGCTCAGTCTGTAGTGCGATGTGATCTCGTTAAAAGTGGTAAGAGGGTCTTTAGTGGAGCAATCCTGTGAGAGAGTTGGACCGTTAGTTTGGGCGCGGTTCGTGAATTCACGCGCTAGGCAGTGGGCCTGCTCGTTGGGGTTGCAACCCGCTTGATTAACTACTCCTTTAACGTGGACCAGGAACCAGGCTATGTGGTGACCTCCTGTCTCGTTGTCCGCAGTATTTTAAAGAGATTTGTTGACTAGGGTAGCCGTATGCTTAGACACTAGGGCTGACGAGAAGGCCCTGACGGCAGTGCGCGAGTCGGAGAAAATAGTCGTTGGGCCTTTGGCAGCGTTAAGGGCCAAGACTATCGCGGTTTCCTGCGCCTTGTTTGCGTGCTTAGTGCAAACGGACGCAGAGCTAATCAGCGTTCCGCGCACGTCTACGACCGAAATTGCAAACCTGTTTTCGCTGCCGTATTTGGCCGCGTCAACGAAGAGTGCATCTGCCCCGTACGGATTAACTCTTTGAAGGATGGCTTTAGCTCGTGCGATTCTTCGGCCCTCGTTATATACCGGATGAATGTTTCTCGGTACGGGATCGACCGTTATACCTTCCTTGGCCTCTTTGGACAGGGGGTATCTGTCGAGTGGCGGTTGTATGGATGATATACCTGCTTCATAAGGATTTTGTTACCCGGCTTAGTTAACGAAAGCCTGGAGATCTGTGCAGTGAGATGTGCCTCGATTAATGCTCCAATAGTTTCTCCGTGCTAGCACACCGTGGGATGCCGAGTAGTCTTTTGATACCGGACCTAATAAGCGTGTCGAGTTTGTTCCTTTCAGCTTTGCTCCATTTGAGGAAAGGCGCCGTGTAGGTAATTTGACTGATGAAGAAGGCCTGAAAGACCCTGAGTAGGCTGTCCTCCTTGAGTACCCCCTTTCTAGGAAACATTCTTTTTTCAAATGTCTCGCAAAGCCAGTCCCTGTTTCGCTCGTCCAACGGGATTCATGTTAAAGTAGGGTATAACAATAACAATAATAATGATAAAAACATTTACGTGTTAAAAAAAAAAAAATACACTGCGCCGCCCGGGAATCGAACCCGGGTCGCAAGAATGGGAATCTTGCATGATACCACTACACCAGCGGCGCCTTGCATATGGAGGTGCTTTAGTAAGTATATATTCTGAATAGCATCGTTGCTAAGGCTTGCTTGCTGATAGTACGTTGAGAGGATGCAGCGGAGAACAACACCTGAAATAAGAGAGACAAACGAGCTGTTTGTGCTAAATAGTTTATGAGGTTTGTGCAATATGATGCCAAATAGCGAGGCGGCCAAGCAACCGAGGCCATCCAACGTGAGCGGAAAGGTTCTCGCCATCTATCGGAATATTTGAAAAGCATGCGACAACTCGGATACGCCCCCTGCGCTAAATGATCTGCGTGGCGGTTGGCGGTCGCCAGCGTCAGTGAGCATGGAGGAGTCCGCAGCTGGGCTGGATGACGGTTGCATCGTCAGAAACGGACAAACTCGTCAGCTCTTGGAAGAAACTCGCTGCCGACTACAGCCAGTTCTTAGGGTGGACATATGCAACGACAAGCGCATATTAGCCGAAGGCATCGATGAGCTGCTGGCGCGGCTCGACGAGTTCACGGGGCCTCATCAATATGGTACGCAGCGACGACACCTGTGTTTGACACACACGCTCCGGACATCTGCGAGAAAGCAAAGGTTTGGAACAGGTGTACGACCGAATCGACGCGCTGGAGAAGTTCGTTGGTGTGGTTCGCGAAAGGGTGGACGCGATGGAGGAGAAGGTTACGGAAGCTGAGAACGCCTTCGGGGGCAGTAGTAGTACGTCAAAAGTCCTCTCAAGTCTTCCTTCTCCGTTGTTTGCCAAGAAACCCGCTCCGCAGTACAAGAAGCAACTGCGCTACGAAGAACCGGATATATTTCGCTGTTCGGACTATCTATCGACCGTCTCGGCGGATGACCGTTACCGACGAGCGTGTCAAATTTCTCTCTCGATACCTCTGCGAGTGACCGCAGCGTTGAAGATGACGGACACCACTGAGTCCAGTCGACTAGCTACAAGAACAAATTTCGCCAGGCACGGGATGCGTTCATGCCACACCACGCAGAAACCATGTTGCGTTCAATAGCATTTAGGCTACATGTATACTTGAGTGCACGATAAATGGTGACGTGTCGAGATCGAGATGAAGTTATTGAAGTGTTGTGTCTAATGGACAAGTACAAATGAGAAAATATTAAACCGTGTTAGCCGATCGTCGTCCGGTTCTATCTATTCGGCTTGTTTTGTGGGTGCTGCGCACGACCTCTTCCAACGCCTCCTATAAAAACTTTTTATAGGAGGCATTGCCTCTTCTATAAACTTAGAGAGGAGGTCGTGGTCCTGCGCTACGATCATGCATATCCTCGTTAGTATTGCTTTCCACTGGAAGCCGACACTTGTTGAAGCGTCTAAATGCTTTCAAGGCACGCGGTTCTTCATTTTGGTTTGTAATATGGCTAGCGGAAAGAAGTATCCACAGTAAAGCGGTGGTCGTTATTTTAAGAAACTCTCAAAAGCGCACATTTAAAATGGCATTTAAATATGTATAAATATCTTATATTAACATGCGTTTTGTCGCCCGGCTAGGCTAGCTCAGCGGTAGAGCATGAGACTC